>NW_015539832.1:639047-640568 GCF_001515605.1 Sinocyclocheilus anshuiensis | reverse complement strand
GGGGTAGGAGTTTATATGAATGCATGTCTGAGGGGAACTTACTGTCTTTAGAAAAGTTTAGATGGTATTTTTCTCTTCATCTTGCCTCTGTATAATGCATATTAAAGTTCATAGGTGCAGCGCTGCTTTGATTACAGCGGAAACCAAGGAAAGCTTTAATGAAGAAGTGTGAAGTCATGGTGTTCCGAGGACACTGAGTGCCATCTCACAGCTACTCTCCTGAACAACTTCAATCCCGTTCCGGATTACAGCAATAGCGACGTGTCCTTTATCTGCACTGCATGTACTTGTCCATACACACTGTGTTGTGGAATTAATTTAGCTACAAAAGTCATAAATTTTATTTAACCTCCTGCCCTAACTCTTTCTATCAATCAGTCACATGCTTGCACCTCCCAAACAGCAGGAGCTGCATTGGAAATCACATACCCACAGGCAACATTACAGAAAGTGGGGTCAAATGAATACGGATCACAGTGTCTGACCTTATTTCCGTGAATCCTTTAGAAGTGGCCTGCATTAACTTAAATTAAGTGGGAGTTGTTAAAGAGATAAGTTACGATGCGCATCCATGTATGCTTCGCGGCTTCATTGGGATAATCCCTTTAGGAAGGACCCTATGGTCCTCGCTTTCTGACCCAGGAACAGCTTGCAAGGTTGCTCGCTTCTGCCTGTCCATTAACGTCATTGCCTAGGAGGACACACATTGCATGTGGTTGTTTTGTCTGTTACAAAAGCTCATCCAGCAGCTTCCAATAAATCTATAAAATATGTTACATGAGCTTTGGGATTAAATGTTTTGTCCTGTGGTGCAAAGATAAGTGTAACAAAAAGGGAATCATGCCTCTGAAAAGACCTGGCATTGGGGCAATGTTAACAAAATTGCAGAAGACAATGTTAACGAAGGTTTTTAATTGCAACTTTAGTCTCAATAAAAACCTTTGCTTGACCCAAAATGTAAATTTTGTCTAAGTAAAATGAAATTTGAATATAATGAAAGTCAGTGCAAAAATAAATAAAATATTTGTGCAAAATTAAAAGTGCAGTGTGTAAATCGTAGTGCCATCTAGCGGTGAGGTTGCGAATTGCAACCAACGGCTCAGTCCACCACTCACCCCTCCCTTTAGAGAAGCTACGGTGGCCGACACAGGTAAAGACCGCAGAGAGCATTGAGATTAGGGCTGTCGCGATAACCGCAATATCGCATTGACGAGCAAACCGCAGAGGAATGCAAGAACCACAGCAACCGCGATTTTTGCGTGTTTTCTTTTTTCATAGGGTTTTGCCCTTCTCGTTTTACACTTCGTGCATGTGTACTGAATATTAAATAAGTTAGTAATGATAACATAATGTGTACCATGCTGATTTGTACTGAGGCTCCGTAGATTTGCACTTAACAAGCCTAAACAGACAACGAATGAGGGAGAGATCAACTGAGCATGTGCGATTACTTGTGAGTCATATATATTTGTGAAAATAGGTTGTCATGTCCAAGGAAAGCCAAATCTCTGTCTTAGCATT
>NW_015539832.1:624978-637917 GCF_001515605.1 Sinocyclocheilus anshuiensis | reverse complement strand
GCACGCCTCTTTCCCGCAGCATACAGCGGTGTTGTGCATTTTGACCAGTTGATGGGAAAAGTATTCTTAAAATGCATTCAAAATTCTGAATAATTTGTAATATATAATTATTCACGGTATTTAGAAGTGCCCACGATAACAATATCGTGCATATTCATTACCGTGATATATCGCATTACCGAATACCGGCACAAGTCTAAATGATACCATAATGTGTACCATGCTGATTTGTACAGAGGCTCCGTAGATTTGCACTTAACAAGCCTAAACAGACAACAAATGAGAGAGAGATCAACTGAGCATGTGCGATTACTTGCGAGTCATATATATTTGGGAAAATAGGTTGTCATGTCCAAGGAAATCCAAATATCTGTCTTAGCATCGACGCATTGGTCAGCTGAGCCTTCTAACGTGGTGCTCAAAGTTAAAATGATTTCAACAGCGTTTTTCATTATGTCTCTCTTTGAATGAAGCAGCGTTTTTGAACGTGTAGTTGAATGAACTGTTTAAAGACTCACTCAAAGACAGTCCCTTGCCGCCACCTTGTGGTGCAGCAATCTAACTGCACTGACTGACAGCTCGTCTAGAACGCGTGCAGGTGGAAATATCAATAGAAAGTCTTTTGTGCAGTCAGATTCGAGGATCAGAACGAACTGTTATACATGTTCCTGTTTCAATGCTATTTGGTTTCGGTTTCATTGGTTTCTGAATATGACCTCGTTAAATCGTAACACATACACACACAGATTATATATATAATAATAATAATATAATATATAATTAAGGAATTATATTTACTTAAATATTCAATAAGCCTATGTTATTGCGAATATTAATGTACTTGTTCATTGTGTCAGTGTTTTATTCGCAAGAACAACATAGTGACGAAATGCGCTCTGTAGAGCAGTGTGTCCGTTTAGGGCTACTGTAGAAAAATGGTGGCGACTTCCATGTAAGGGGACCCGCGGTGTATGTAGATAGAAATTGCTCATTCTAAGGTAATAAAAACATAATGGTTCCTTAAGTAAGGTCTTTGTACACCTCTAAAAACATAGTTATGTTTATTATATTTCTGTCAATAGATCGTTGTAAATATTACACATTGCACCATTAATTTATTTGATTCCTCAGTGTTTGCTAAACATTCTGTAATTTATTAGTCGGTATATAATAGAGCATGTGGTGTGTGCCGTGCCTCATCTTATTCGTTTTTTTTAATAAACGTTATGTAAGATAGTTTGTCATTGTAGCCTAATGTTTTATTATTGTTGTGCTTTTTAATTAAGAATAACAATGGATCCATCTTTTGTTTTAGTCTTAAAAAGTGAAAGGTGTATAGATATAAGCAAAACATACAATTATCTTTTCTTGTAAAATGTGACACCAAGATCACGAATTCGAAAGTGAAAGTAAAAGCGCATGAAGCCTGCTTATAACACAGCAAAAGAGGAATTCCCGTTCACAAAATTAAATTCACAAATAAGAACGGGTTGAATGCTGAACACTTTCGTTACCATATAACTAAACTATGATAAAAGTTCATCAGCATGCATTGATTAATCATATGTTTAATAAAATTGCGACCAAATTATGTGCTCGTGCGACCAACTGAGAAAGTTAGTCGCAAAAGAGCGACCAGTGGGAAGAATGAGTCTGGAGCCCTGTGATATGTGTGTACTTTTACTTTAGGCCTTAAACTGAAAATGGTTGTGAATAGCTGTGATGTGAAGTGCAGCTCTTGAATTAGTCTGTGTTTTCATTCAGAGGCCATATCATTGTTCACTGCTGGCTTCATAATGCTTACTCTCTCTCTGGTGGTATCAGTTGTTCTGGTGGGCGTTTTCTCCTCACGTTACTGTTGCATTCTCATGTGAGGCATGCAGTGATTTGGAGTGTGTGTATTATTTGCCTCTTAGAGCGAGCGGACTGTGTTTCTGCAGAGTGTTTTGCCTAACACACGAACTGCTCGTCAGAGAAGAAAGAAAATGATAAATGTGTGGTTTCTCAGTCAGAGCGTTCTCTGCAAGTTTCTTGTGAGTTACGGCTGTTTGATTTGGGAGCGTTTGCTGAAGGATCTTCTGTTTGTTGTTGATTGCACTCCAGTGACCTGCTGTAGTTCGCTCGCATATGGCTGTAAAAGGGCAGACTCAGAGAGAGAGAACTGCCATCTGGTAGTCCTTAAAACCTCTGGAATGCTTTTGCTGTAGTAACACAACTAAACAAGCCATTCCTGCCAAGCCGTGAAGCCCCTCCCCAACACACTTGCACTCCGTCACACTCGTTTCCTCCAGGACTGTGGAAAATCCAGGGAGTGCGAGTCGTCCTGCCATAATGCTTAAAGTAGTGGAGAATCAAACTGCAAGAATTTCAATAAAAAGTTATTTAATGCTGAAACTGTCAACGCCAGTTACTGGCAATGGTTTTTTGAATGTTTCACTCTGGATGCAAAATCTCTATTAGAATTTCATCATGTACTTATTGGAGTCGTCTTCTCAAGGGTTCTTTAGATCGCTGGTCTGCTTTAGACATCTTTAGACACTGTTTAGACACTGCACTGTGGAAAATGCAGATGAAATCCAGTCACAACAATGGAATTTACAGTATAACACGCTATGTTATGGAATTCAGCAAATGTTGAATAAATAAATCAAAAGTAGGGCTGATCTTATCATGATATGGTCTAGTGCCTAATATGAATATTAAACTGCAAAAGGACTGATATTGAAAAATGAAGGCTGCATGTCTATAGTAATAATAATGCATTTTTTTTTTTAACTTAATTTTTTTTTTCTTTACAACGGAAAACCAGTTGTACAGAACTTTGTCTAAAAATAAAAGAAAGTTAAATTTTGAATTATTACATTTTAAAAGATTAATGTTTTATGCCTTCATTTGATTAGCACTGTAATAATAATAATAATAATAATTGAATGGAATCCTGAATTGGAAAATAAAATTTAATTGCATAAGCTTCACGATTTTAATTAATTAGACATGCTTTTTGATTACTTAAATTTAATCGAACCATTAAAATGTTCATTAAATAAAAATAAAACATTTTATTTGTTGGATAGACTTTTTCACCTTGTGCAGAATTTGAGGTCATGTTGGAAAGTGTAATTTTATCTATAATTGAGTTTAAGAAAATTTCAGTAGTGCTTGCACATGCAGAACATGTGTATAATTTTGTAATTAATATTATGCAAATAATTAATATAATTCTATGTGGAACAAGTCCTCTAGCAGCGAAGCATGAGATCTATAAAAACCTCAGACTCCCTGATATGATGGGAGTCTAAAGAATGAACATGTGCTCAGCCCTGTAAGCATGACATCATGGCCACTATAGGGGGAATTATTGCTGGATAAATCAGATGATTAAGCCAACTTGTTATAAAAATGTACATTAGATATACATGAGTTGTAATGTGCCTGTTTTCATCTAGACTTATTGAAGCTTGCATATGTCTGTTTCTAAGTCTCCACTGCATGTCTTTTTGCTGTTGAAATGACCCTCAGAGTCTGAGACATCTTGTGTCTTGAGGGTGATGGTCCGACCTTTTAATTAGAACGAGTCCCTCTTCCACAGACATCCGGCATCCTGAGGAGCTCTCCTTACTGCGCAAGCCCCGCGACCCCAAGAAGAAGAAGAAAAAGCTGGAGGAGGCGGAGGAGGAGGCGCTGGAGCTGGAAGGACCATTGCTCACTCCTGGGTCAGGTACGTCTCAGATCACCGTCACCATTCCTCTGAGAATGTCAATGCACTGATCTCTCTATCATTAACTTCTCAAAATATCTATAAGGTCCATTTTAGGAAATAGTAGGTTTTTTTTCCCCAATACCTAGAGAGCTGCCTACACGAGTCAGCATTATAACCATCATGGAACATAAGTCATTGGTTTTCAGTCCTAGTCCTGAGCTTCAGCCACACTGCACATTTTCTGTGTCTCCCTTATTTAACACACCAGACTCAGATCATCAACTCGTTTGGATAGAGCTAAACTAAGTTTCTGTCTCTGAAAGCTGAAAAATGCTGCCTCTGCAGACAGGATACAGAGGTAGGAAGGCAACAAGGCGTTTCTGAATCCAGTGCTCATCTCACATCCAGTCTATTGAGATAGCTTCATATGATTAGTTTTTGAAAGCAGGATATGATGTATTCTTCACTGCCTGTGATATCCCACAATCCTGTGCATGCAGTCCTGTTAAAGTTGAGCTAAAATATAAAATGGCATCCGTCCGGTTGGTGGTCAGTTTTTTTTTTAACCAACTTTTTCACTTTTGATGTAATTTCTCCTAATAAATTAGAATTATAGTAATTAAATAATTGGTTATCTCAAAAGCTTGCTCTGTTTTGTTGTAGATCGTTGGACCGTTATTCTGCCTCAAAAGGTGTGGCAACAAGTCAGCTGCATAAACTGAATAAATAATAAAAGAGATGTAGCGATCTATTAAATCAATGTTATTTTTCCCCTCAAATTCCTTATTTTAGTAATTAAAAAGCTTGTCTAATTAACTGGAATCATGAAGCTTGTATAATGTAACAGCAATTTATTAACATTGTAACAAAAGCTAAATTTTAGGGCCCTATGAATTCCATTTTATTTCTCTGTTTTAATGCTTTAATTACGTTTTAATAATCAAAAAGCATGTCTAATCAATTGAACTCATAAAATATAATTCTTACAATAAAAGTGCCCTTTTTGTCATGTTTTATGCCTTATTTTGATTATCACCATTATGTATTAAATCAGAAATCCAGAAAAAAATTAAACTAGCTAACAGAATTTCAGGGGGGAAAAAAAATTGTGATAAATTCTTTGATTCAGTCCTTATTTTCTACATCGCTGCATCATAGGGCACTAAAGATATGCTAATGTGAAATGTCCAGTGCTCTGGGTCCCCTAGACAGGATTGAAAACCAGTTATAAATGCCCAAGCAACTCAACCCAGTTGATTTTAATAGAGTTTGACATAGCATTATGGTACTTCTCTCTGCAACAAACTTGAGGCATGGTTCATATCCGTCACAAATCATGCAGGTGGGGTGGGTTACACACTGAGGTGCTTGGGATTTGAGGTTAGGTTGAATCTTAAACCCAAGTATGAGCAATAGATACTCTGATTGTCGTGCCACATCGCATTGCTTGTTTGCGTCGTACACAGTGTTTGATGGTGTGGAACCCATGAAGCTCCAAAATGATGCGCGTGTGGTTGAAGAGCAGGAAAACAAAAGGCTTGTTCTGTTGAAACAGTGCTGAAATGAGAAATGCGTGGGTTGAGAGCAGCGTATCATTTGCAGGCGTGCTGCTCTCGCTCTAACTTCGGAGCGTGAATGGTTCAGATTCCGCACATATTTGGTCACGCTGCCATTTTGAAACAGAGCAGCTACATCGCCGAGCGCCCCACACATGATGCGCTACAATCCATTAACGATGCACAGAGGACAGACTCCATCTCCTCAGGTCGACATGAATAGGGTCTATTGTCCCAGACGCATCCCCCATGCAAACTCAACACGCAGGCCAAAACGCTTGTGTCTGGGATCTGTTCTCCACTTGTTCCTTCATTACTACCATTTAACCTCATGATGACCCTCATTAAAATAGTGCAGGACTCCCGATGTTTAGGGTCCATGAAGACGCTGGTTTTTACCGCACAAAGGGTCCTTTAGGAAGGAGAAAATGGAACGGGAGCCGCCATGAGCCATTTTGGCCCACAACGGGAAATGAGCCGAAGACCCGCCTCTTGATCTCTTCTCAGAGGGATTTCAGTACGAGTCGCTGTGATAGGGATCGCTCTGATAACGGTGTGAGCAGGACATGAGCTCCACCCATTAGTATTGTTGTTCCTTTCCCTTCCTCTACGGATCTTCAAACAACACCATCTTCTCTGGAAGTAGAGCTCTGTCCTCCCCTGGTCTGTGTCTGGACTTTCATACGCACATTTAGCAGATGTTTTTATTCAAAGCAGCTTACAGAAGAGGAGCAAAAGCAATTTGTCAAAGAGACTTCAATATTTAGAATATATAAAATCCTTGTTTATTAGACAACTACACTTGAAAGTAAGCTAGAGAAGAGCAGAAACACAGATTGATTGATTTACTTATGTGAGATAAGCTAAAAGTACAAATGTTCTTTAGGTGGACTAAAAATGTTACGATCAACTATTAATCTAATATAATATGTAAAATAACTAGTTTTAAAATTCTGTTACTCTCCAGCAATTAAAATACAGTGATGTTGAGTCAACAGATTTTGATCTGTTGAGTTGATATTAAATTGATAACTTGAGGTTTAATTACAAAAATGTGGTATATTGTTTGTGTCTCAAATTTTTAATAGAAAATAAAGTTGCTCTTAGAATGCCTACTTTGACTTTAAGTTGGGTGAACAATATTTTCCAATACTTTCTATAGGTAAAAAAAAAAGCCTTATTTGTTGAAAGTAGAGCTGTCCTCGACTAAGAATTTTTCTGGTCGACTAGTAATCGTTCATTTTAAGCATTAGTCGACTAATCGCATGTTTATTAATAAACCATTTAAATCATTATTATGAGCCTTTAATTGCCTTCATAGCCTAATGAGCGCTCAAGCACACATAAAGCTTGCCACAGCGCACCGCAGAAGTAATGATTATGAATGTTTCAGGGAAAAACAGTACGGAGGCTGCATTAACATTTTAATAATTTGATAAACTAGTGCTTTCTTTGTTTTCGGTTTAAGAGATGAAGTCGGCGACATTGACACTGACTCGTCATCTCCGCAGTACTGCTGCGCCTGTATGAATGTTTCATACGGATTACATAATCTGAGAATATTTGTTTTCCATTTGAATTGGTTCATTTGAAAGTAGACATTTTACTCTTTATAGATATATTTTTAATGTCTGTAAGGCAAAGATTATACACAGAGTTTCACGCTCAAGTTCACAGAGACCGAGACGGCAGAAAGTGCATCCTGTTTGCTTTCATTATTTCACAAAAGCGCGATTTTGTTTTTATTGTGAGTGCATACAAATAAACATAGTCTTTACAGATTTTAATGATGTATTACTCTTATCTGTATGAGCAAAAATTACCAGTATTTTAGGAGCAAGTGACGCACCAGCGCCTCCATCTGTCCTGCAGTAAGCGCGCTTATAAACTCCACACACGCACTTGAATAGCGGCCATGTAAAGTTGGTAATACTTACATATTTCAGATGATAAGCCATATTTGAGGTCGCTGAATGATAGGCGAGCATTTGTACTTTATTACCATAGACTAACCGTTAATGATCTGTTAGTCACAGACTGCATGACTTCGCCTGTGGATTTTTATTTTTTTTTCTACGACTAAGCAACTAATAAAAGTTTGGTCGACCAAGCCCCTTCTGGTCTACTAACGATTAGTCGACTAGTAGGGGGCAGCCCTAGTGAAAAGTGAATGAGTTTAATGAAAAGGCAAAATGTGACTCTGTGAATGACATTTATTAAGGATGTGTATGAACATCTTGGGTCTGTCTGCCTGAACCTTTTATTTATTTATTTGAGATATTAGTTCTTTTCTTTTTGAAACTTTGGTTACTTATGATGTCTTGTCTCATTTTGCATGGTAACGCTTTCCTTTTCCTCCAAGCTGTTAATCTCTTTAATCTATCCTTTCATTCCCCCTCTTTCTCTCTTTGTTTTTTATTTTCTACATTTCCTCCCATTCCTCAAGACTCTGAGATACTATACATTGGACCAGTAAAAGGTAAGGCTCATAGTTGTTCTGGCTTCCTGCATTGCTTCCTTCACATCCTCTCACCGCAGCTGGAGCAGTCACCTGACCACTGCTGACTCCGAGAAATCCCTGGCTCTGGTCACCTGACTCTCTGCTTCAGTGACACCTCAGCTGGTCACGAGATGAGCTTTGCCCAAACACTGCATTCCCTTACATTCCCTTATCGGTTCTTAGTTTTGCTGGTTGAATTGTCTTGCTTTGTCCTAAAATCTAAATAAAATTAGGGATAAAAGATTGAAAGGTCAGGTCAAGGAGCTACCCAGCAAATACTGCTTGGGATTATTTTATTTTTTTAACCCAGCCAATACTGACATTGATTATTCAAGCTTTTATCTGAAGCTCATCATAACTGGTTATAAAAACAAGCAGGCATATTAGCACATGCATGTGCACATGATGGACAGCATGTGTGTGCACTGAACAGTTGTAAGTTTACGAAGGTTCAAGGTTCTGTATGGAATACATATGTGACGTACAAAGAACCTTGAACTTTTAATGCAGTTTGATCAAGAGCATCCCTACTACATGCTGCAAAAGTCTTATTTTATTGCTGCATTTGGAAGGAAGGAAATGCCAGTTCTTGCAAGGCAGCAAAACAATAGTGGTCAAAATGAAGTCAAATGATAGAGAAGTTGTGAAGCCAAATTTTCCCAATTCAAGCTCTCTGACTTTTCCAGTCAGCAAGGATTTAGGGTTGGATTGTAACTAGTGTTTTCAGCCCAGAACTGCCGTTTCTATGGTGGAATGAGAGTGAAGGGTGGGCATCAGCCCAGGAACCACCAGAGGAACCATGTTGGTGGAAAAAAAGAGGCATTAAAGGGTTAGTTCACCCAAAAATGAAAATTAGCCTATGTTTTACTCACCCTCAAAGCATCCTAGGTGTATGTGACTTCCAATCGGAGTTATATTAAAAATTGTCCTGGTCCCTCCAAGCCTTTCAATGTGGGTAAGCGGGTGTTGGTTGTCAACAGTTCAGAAGACGTGAAATAAAGTGCGTGCATCTGTAATAAAACGTCCCTCACACGGTTCCGGGAGGTGAATAAAGGCCCCCTGTAGCGAATCCATGCATTTTTGTAAGATAAATATCCATATTTCAAATGTAATAAACACTTTTCTCTCACTTCCGCTGACTGTGGTACGTGGATGACGTGCAGGCGGAAGACGTAGGCGTCGTGCATCTCTGAGAAATGCAGGTTCAAAGGAAACAAAGTTTCCTTAATTTAGCAAAGGAAAACCAGTCTCTTCTTGGCTTATATCGAAATCCTCTGACATTTTTCTTTACAAATCCTCGTTTTCTGCTTCTAATTCATGACTGGCGTTTTGTTTTGTTCTCTCTCCACGCTCGTCACTAATCACGCAACGCCTACATCTTACGTCATCTGCCGGAACGGCTTCCGTGTACGACAGTCAGCGGAAGTGAGAAAAAAAGTGTTTATTACATTTGAAATATGGATATTTATCTTACAAAAATGCATGGATTCGCTACAGGAGGCCTTTATTCACCCCCCAGAGCCGTGTGAGGGACGTTTTATTACGGATGCATGGAGTTTATGTCACGTCTTCTAAACTGTTGACAACCAACACCCGCATTGAAAGGCTTGGAGGGACCAGGACGATTTTTAATATAACTCCGATTGGATTCGTCTGAAAGAAGAAAGTCACATACACCTAGGATGCTTTGAGGGTGAGTAAAACAGGCTAATTTTCATTTTTGGGTGAACTAACCCTTTAATGCTTTGCTGAATCGTTCAGAGCATTTACTGAATCAACATCTGACTCACTCTCGAAATGAAGCCAGGTTTAAGAAGCAACAATCACAGTTTCGGTACAACAGACTTTAAATGGATAGTTTCTGTTCCTCCACTGAAAGTCCATTCCACCAATACACTGATGCTTCAAAAAATGAATGACAAAAAAATAAATACACTGTAAAGGTAATCCATGTAAATCAAATAGTTTAATCCAAGTCTTCTGAGGACATAACGATTGCTCTGCTTGATGAACAGATTTAATGAGCGCACATATGCTTGGTTTGGCATACGAGAACAACCCTCATTGGTTCTTGCGGAAGTTCATATGTGCTTGCATGACTCATGAGAATGAACCTCATTAGTTTCCTCACATTCACAAGCACTGTGAGCTTCTGTTTACCACATAGACCTTAGTGTAGCATCATATTTAAATTCTGACATTAATGAAAGAGGGATAGACGTACAGTGTCCATTAGATTACTCAGTTGTTTTTAAGAACATACCAAATGTTCAGCTGAAGAAACATCACTGCAAAAAACTTTCAGTGGACCTAGAAACTCTTTTAGCCCATAAAACAATTATAAACCTTTATACGACGCATGCCATACTGTAAGTCTCACAGTCTCGTTTTCAGTCAAATTCATTATGGTGAATTATACCCTGATTTGTCTGATTTGATGTGCTCTAAGTATGTGCATTGATCAATGTTTATATATGAATGCAAGCCTAAATTAGATCTGTTTATCATATTAAGCCATCGTGTCTCTTCAGAAGACTTGGATTAAAGCACTCTCTTCATATGGATTTCTTTTAGATCAAAGCTTTGGTTGCATGGACTTTTAATGGAGGGACAGAAGTCTCTCAGATTTCATCTTAATTTCTGTTTCAAAGATTTGGAACGACAAAGTTGAGGAAATTATGATTTTTGAGTAAACTAACTTTTTAATATTAAAAGCTATTAAAATTCATAAAAATAGCAATGTTAGAACTGAAATTATCTACAAAAAGTCTGAATAGAGTCTGCAAGTTTGGGCCAAAATAATTACAGAAAATGATGAATTAAAATAAGAGGCCTTGCAGCACTGTTATTATCGAATTGATTAGTAAAACAGTTTGACATTTGGCATATGAGCGCGTGAACACTCCTTCACGCTCGCTGTTCATTGTTTTATACGTGCCTTCAAGCATGAGTCTGAGCTGAAGCGTCAGTGTGATGTGTGTTTGTGGATCAGGATTCATTTGAACATTCCCAAACAGTGCGTAGAGTCGAGTAAACATCCAAACGCAGGCCTCCTCAGTTCCCTGATGGGAGTGGAAACCCCTCTGAGTTTCTGAGAAGGGCTGCGAGCCTCCCTCATGCCTCTTCCAGCCCTCTGTCTTTTCTCATGACCTCTGCCACCCCTCAAGCACTTCCTGTCCCTCTACATGACTGTGGCCTCTCACTGCCACATACGTGCTTTTGCTTCTGTGTTTTACTCACTCTGTGATTGGTCGCTTGACTGGTTAGAGAAGAATGTGTAGTGTGACTGTGTGATGTGTCGGATTTATGACAGTAGATAAACAAGTTTATTCAGTTGACAGATGATAGTGTCTTCACATAAAATTGCATCTTTGTACCGCTAGCAGAAGTTTATTTTTGCATTGCATTATTGCTCACACAGCCTGATTTTGGTGGTAATGTCTAAGACATTTTGTGTGGGCTGCCAGTGCTTTAAAAGGATTCATTTGAATATATCTTATATATTGAATTTGCGTAATTAATTTTTCTTTTCAAATTTTTCTGTTTTTTTTTCTAAATTCAATGCAGTATTTAAAAAAAAGATGTTTTATTGATGCTGATGGCTTATATGATAATGTTTTCACTCAAAAAATTTTAATAAGTTTCACAATTAATTACAAAGAAAATAAGACATTGTGTGACGTAAACATGAAAGTAGGAAAGCTAAAATAGTATTTTCTTGTAAAACATACTCCAATAATCTTTGTATTATTTATAACTAACAAAGGGTCTGAATACTTAGGACCATGTGATATTTCAGTTTTTCTTTTTTAATAAATCTGCAAAAATGTCAACGATTCTGTGTTTTTCTGTCAATATGGGGTGCTGTGTGTACATTAATGAGGAAAAAAAATTAACTTAAATGATTTTAGCAAATGGCTGCAATATAACAAAGAGTGAAAAATTTAAGGGGGTCTGAATACTTTCCGTACCCACTGTATATATATATATATATTATCATATATAATTTTTTTTTATTATTTTATTATTTTTGTTTATAAACTGATAAATATGACTAACATTTATACAGTAAGTTACCAGAGGTCCATTAAGTGTGACTCCTTCTGTTGTGATTATATTCACAATATAGAACAGCCTCTCTTAACTTTTATAAATGTTTGCTACAAAATAAGCATATATTAAGGACACTTACACTCATTAAAGTTTTCTTTTATTGTTCTAGTTCATTAGGTGTCATCCTTTCACTAGCTCTAGTCATCTAAATGAAGGTTATAGTTAGTCTCTGTGGGTGTTGTGCCATGACATACGTCATAGCTGGTGAACAGCTGATACTATGTAATATTAATAAACATCTAGGAGTCTCCATTTAATAATAACCAGCAGGACCTGTGCAATTTGAGGTCCTTACGCGGATTGGGAAAATGGCTCCAGTTGTCCTGTAGGCATTGACTGAAGTGTTTAAAGAATAATGCTGCACTAATGGACTGAATGTGTTAATGGTGTGTGAT
This sequence comes from Sinocyclocheilus anshuiensis, assembly GCF_001515605.1. NCBI lineage: Eukaryota > Metazoa > Chordata > Actinopteri > Cypriniformes > Cyprinidae > Sinocyclocheilus > Sinocyclocheilus anshuiensis. The sequence continues at coordinate 625,653 of NW_015539832.1, read as the reverse complement.
AATAACAGCTGTAACGGTGCACTGAGACCCAGCTGATGCTCGGCTCCTGATTCATCGGGTTCATAGAGATGCCAGTCACCTCCCGGACCCCTCATGCTGCTGTTTGTGCACTTGCAAAGTTGAACTGTGTGTGTTTTCGGCATGCTGCCTTCATCAGAACTGTGCAGTCATGTGAATGAGTGACTGTGTGAACAGCAGTTTCTTGTGCTGTTTACAGTGATTTCCTGGCTAGGAGTGGGCGGGATGACAAAATCCTGCCACCATGTTAACATGTTAACAAGTTCTTTTTGCTGAAAATGTAACCAAATAATTTGTTTTATAAAACTGTTTAATCTTGTGTAATATCTTACATTTTTAAATCTTAAAAAAAATCTTAAATTCTTGACCTTTTTATTTAAAATTTAATGGAATCAATCCAGAAACCAAGATTATTCATAACAAATGTCAGAGTTAGGCCTGTCATGATAACATCTTTTTGTTGTGCGATATATTGCCCCAGAAATAATTGCAATAAGCAATATTATTGCCATTTTAAAGACCATTTTATGCCACTGAATATAAAATCATAATGTAACAGCATAATAATGCAAGAAGGCCTACACACTTCCAAATGACAACAAACTTTTTAAGAATATTTAGATCATGGAAATTAAGTATCAAAATATTAGATACCTT
>NW_015539832.1:590280-624867 GCF_001515605.1 Sinocyclocheilus anshuiensis | reverse complement strand
CAAAATATTAGATACCTTAAAAAACCTGAATAAATAGTAAATAAACATTTTCTAACAAAAAGTGCAAAGTAGAAGTAGAAAAAAAGAAAAATGCACAAATATTTTGATGTAAATATAATGGGTGATATATTGCGTCACCAAAAATTATTGAGGTCATGTACATATATTGCGCAATATGTCAATATATTGATTATTGCGACAGGCCTAGTCAGAGTAGAAACATAATAACAGACTTGAGTTAAATTAGCTGCACAACTGTTAGTGTTATTATTATTATTTTTAATAAATTGACTTTTTTTTTTATGGACTGTGGACTACACATCACAGTCCGTAAAAAGGGTCCATTTATAATTTTCTGTTTTTTAGTAATGTACATTTATAATAACTATATATTTTGCTGTTAAACTGCCTTGGAATACATTGCATAAAACTTAAATGGTGCTGCATGCAAATTTGACACATTTCTCTCTTCTGACCAACATAATCTTTTCCCTCTTTTGTAAAGTGTTTTTTTTTTTTTTTTTGCTAGCTATTGGGAAATGTGAAAAGGGTCCAAAGCTATTTTTGCAGAAAATTATTCAACCCAAAATAATTTTTGTATCAGTGTAATAATTCCTATTTAATTTTGTGTAATATTATAATCTATATTTAATCTTTTTATAGTTTAATGGAAGAAGACCAAAAAATTATGATGAACCTAAGTTGAAAAAAAAACAAAAACATTATGGCAAGCGGCTGTAAATATGTAAGACCATATAAGCACACCCCTCTGACTGTTGATTTCTTTATAAATACGCCAAATTGCTCTTTTGCTTGAAAGGCACGAACAACCTACAGCTACACCATGGTTACAAAACCTAAATCACTCTCTACTGGATGAAACATTAAAATAAACGTCATTCCGCCCAGCCCTCCATCCAGCTTGTCGTGTGAATTGGTTTGACGGCTGTTTTGGGTGGTTACTGACAGATGCCTCTCATTTCAGGAAGCATCTATTCTAGTCCTGGACTTTACAGCAAGACCATGACACCTACCTATGACTCTCGGGACGGCAGCCCTCTGTCCCCCACCACAGCGTGGTTTGGAGACAGTCCGCTGTCAGAAGGCAATCCCAGCATCCTCGCTGTCAGCCAGCCCATCTCCTCACCCGACATTCTGGTCAAGATGTACAAACCACAGTCCCTCCTGGACAAGGCCAAGATCAACCAGGGGTAAGCTGGGACAGATCTGGTGTGTGAAGACTCAGTGATTCAGGAAGGTTTGCACTCATATTCCTCTGAATGTCTTTGTGAAGGTGGCTGGACTCCTCCAGATCACTGATGGAGCAGGATGTGAAGGAGAACGAGGTTCTTCTGCTCCGGTTCAAGTACCACAGCTTCTTTGACCTCAACCCAAAGGTCAGTGTGTTTTGCACCTTATCACATATAATCATATGCACACAATGCTGAATAGGACATTCCAGTATCACACACAAGCTCTTAAAGAGGTCATGAACTGCCTTTTTTTTTATTTTGCACTGTTCTTTGAGGTCCAATGTTGTCAAGATTTTTACATCAAAAAGCATCATAATTTAGAAGTAATAAGTTATTTTGTGTCCACATGTGAATAAACCCACCCACTCTAAAGCGGTACTGAAGTGCAGTGGAAACGCAAACCGTGCCGAGCCGAACTGTGCCATGCCGTACTGAGCCGTACCGAGCCGAGTCGTACCATGCAGTGGAAAAGCGCCAATAGATGGGACGCTGCTGTGATTTAGGTCAAAAACGCATAAATAATGCAATTCAACCAAACGATCTGTAAGAACAAAAACAGTTACTCGCACTTGTGTTGCGACATTACTCTCAGATCCAATATAGTCGCACAGCATTGTCTTTTAGTTTCAATCTTTTTGAAAATCCCGCATCGAATTGTGCCTTGTTTGTAAATTAATCCATGGTAAAAATTGAAAACAGACAATTGAATGGGCGAAAAGTCTAAAGTTCCATTATGTAGAAGCAATCGCTGTAAGAATTCATTTATACCTGTATCTATTAGGATTTTAAATAGTAAATTGCAGTAATTGTGATGGTATTTTAACTAACAAAAGTGTTGTTGTTGTTGTTGTTTTGTGTGGTTGGTGTGTATTGCTGCAGCTTTGAGTCCAAGACAAATTTCCTACAAAAGACAATAAAGTATAACTCTAACTCTAAAGGGGTCATGCAATAGAAAATCAAAACATTCTTGATATTCCTGTCAGTAGCATATAAAACATCTATATTGTGATTATTTTATATACAGAAAGTGATCAGAGATTGTTGTCTTTATAATAGCTGGAGCAGAGCGAGTCTATTGGGGATTTCTGCATTTTCGCCAAAAATCCTGTTATAATCAGTGGCTCAGTTTACATTGCTCAACGAGTCTCTTATTTACACTGTGTTGCACTTTGTAAGTTATGGTAAAAGTATTGCTGAGATTGCAGAAATCACGTCGCAGTAAGAAGATGATTGTTATCATCATGTGCTCAGTAGACATGACTTTAGTGCAGTGCTTTGATGCTCTAAATGTAATGCTGTAATCAACACTTTTCCCCATTAGTTCATCCTGGCATAATAAAAGTTTTCAAGAGAGTTCCACATGTAATGCTCATTTCATATGCAAAGATGTCAGCCAATCATAGCAGTGGGAGTTTCCATTGAAGTCTCACAGTGGACACGCCCCTTCTAACAGTGTGTTCAAATCAGAGGCTAAACGTGGGTAGAAAATGACAATTTGTTTCTACATTATGACCAGTTTTGATTAAAATACCATACTAAGATGATAATTGCACCTCAGCAAACATAAAATAATTGCATTTCATGAACATTCGCATAGACAAATTCAGTTTTATTTAATTGGGAAAATCATCTAGTAACAGTGTAGCTTGCAAAATGTGGGACAAGTAAATATTGTATTTATTTTTTCCTTTTTTGTAAGAGTTTAGCAGTGTTTGCAGCCCATTTTACATTTGCATTTTAACATTTACATTGATTTATTCACTTGTATTAAATTGGGAAATGGTAGATGTGGGAGAGGGTCAAATATTACAATAAAGAATTTATCAGAGGCTAAATTTGGGTAAAAAAAGGTTTCATCTTTTTTTATGAAAATACCATACTAAGATGATAAGTGCACCTCAGGAAACATCAAATATTGCATTTCATGACCTCTTTAAGGTTGTATATGAGTATAGTTACATATAGTGTGCATTATGCTCACCCGTAGGCCTCTCAGAGGGATCTACGCACTTATGTTGTAAGGACGGTGTGCTGGAAGTGGTGTTGTGGTGTCGTGTTTTTAACCCTCTCCTGACCCCTGCAGTATGATGCCATCAGGGTGAACCAGCTGTATGAGCAGGCCAAGTGGGCCATCCTGCTGGAGGAGATCGAATGCACCGAGGAGGAGATGATGATGTTCGCCGCCCTGCAGGTACGTGCACGTCCAAACCTCGGCAGAATTTATGCCAACGCCCGACTTTTGACAGTTTGCAGTCTTCACTCGGGTCCTCTGGCCCTGTTAATGAATTGGATGGGCTCTGTGCCTGACTGCGTAGCATCTGCAGCATGCAAACGTTAGGCTGTGGCGTTTGTTTTAACTGGCCCTTTGGCCAGCGATGACCCTGCTATTTCAGACCCTCATAAATGTTGAGTGACAACACCTCAGGACGCCTCACTGTCTTCACATCATGTAAATATAGAGCGGGCGTCTGTTCGAGGGAGGTGGGACATGGGAGACCACCCGGAGTCTCCAGCCTAAGGAGGTGTGGGTTGCTCCAGCAGGGATTTGTGGAGGTGTATCAGTGGTGTCGACTTTCTCTGTTTACGTACAGCGAGTTTAAATTAGTCAGGTCTGTCCCTCCCCATCAGTCCACACCACGTTCAGTCAGAGGATATGAGTCTGGCTCTGGACCTGCACCGTGTCTCTGGGTAGAAGAGCTCAGCGGCGTCAAACATCAGCAGCTCTAAGTTTAGCCAGCTTTATAGTGGGGCTGTTAACCGTTGAGAGAAATCGGTGTGTCATTCACCTACTAACTACTCTTATCTGAGCAGAGAGATGGTGACATGAAAATACCTTTAGTCTCTATTTTGAAAGCGGAGCTGTCATCAGCGTACAGTGAAATATGCTTCTGTAGTCCAACTGTTCGCTGTAGCACCATGGGGATCGTTTGACAGCTAATTGTAATTAGGAGAACGAGGTCACAGGCCAACCCTCTACGCACACCCTGGCAATATAATCGCCATTGGCTAGTACATTTTTTTGTTTTCTCGCCAGACTGATATACTATTTTACACACACACACACACACACACACACACACGTGCGCGCGCGCCCGCGTGCGTTTACTTAGCTATCTAAATGGGGACATTACATAGACTTCGATTGTTTTTATATACAGATAGTTAAATGACTAAAATTATATGATGTCTAAATGACTAAAATTATACACTTTTTAACCTAGACCCACCCCTACCCCTAACCCTACCCCCACAGAAAAAAACTTTGTTTACTTTATTTTTATAACAGTTTTACAAATGAGGACATCCACAAATTGAGGTTTTTGCCGATTTTGTCAGGTTTTGCTCACTTTTGGGTACAAATGTGTCCCCAAAATATGGTTAAGTAGGTACACACACGCACACACACACACTCACACATGATTCCACCCAATCAGCTTATTTTTGTAAAATGGAACAGCTTCATAAATAACTGAATGTGCACTTACTGGCGTGTAAAATCTAAGAATTTATTATCCAATGGCTAATGTTAGACATCATTTAGTCGCCCAGAGTAAGATTTAGTCGCATATGCGAGTGATTTACTCGCAATGTAGAGGGTCACAGGCTTTAAACTCGTACATGAATAGTATTATAGTTAACAAAAAAACAGTGTCAAAAATTGTGTTAGTATCACTGAAATAAATGTTCAATTATTAACTTTAAACTTTTACTAAAATTAAAATAAAATAAAAAAAAATCTAATTTAAAAAAATATATATTTTATTTTGAGTTAAAAACTGATTGGGAAAAAACTATAATAGCGTATCAGTGATACTAAAATAATACTGATACAGAAAATGATAAATAAATGTTAAAATTAACTTTAAACTAAAATTTAAATGAAAAAATATATAAAAAAATAATAATTCTAAATATATTTAAAAATATTTTATTTTGAATTAAAAACCCATTGAAAAAAACTACAATAGTGTATCAATGATACTAAAATAACACTGATACAGAAAATTTTTAAAAATGTTAAATGTTGTTTGTTCATTACTGGAGGTCAAAGTAAATATTACATTAGCTTTTTTATTTTTCATTTATTTTGTAAGAGTTTTTGCAGCATGTATGAATACAGTTTAAAACCATTTCATGAAAACAAATACAAAATAATTGTTAAATTTCACAAATGCATAAAAGTTTAAAACCTAAAAAAACACATTTAACATGAACACTGACAAATTCAGTTTTATTTAATTGGGAAAATCATCCAGTAACAGTGTAGCTTGCAACATGTGGGACAGGACCGCATATTTGTCCTGTCAGGAGGTCAAAGTAAATATTTTATTAACTTTATTTCCCCTTTATTTTGTAAGAGTTTGACGATGTGCAGCTCTGGAACTGAGGACGTGTGTGAATACAGTTAACAAATTCATGAAAATGTTACATTTCACAAATGCATACAAGTTGTCAACATTTTCTAAATACTTTTTTACATTTACGTTGACAATTTTTTTTTTTTTACTTAGCTAAATGTTAGATGTGGGAGAGGGTTAAATATCACAACAAAGAATTTACGATATTAATATGTTTTTATTTGCAGTACCACATCAACAAGCTGTCCATCATGTCTTCAGACAATCACATGAACAACAGTGAGAAGGAGGTCGATGAGGTTGATGCAGCTCTGTCAGATCTGGAGATCACTCTCGAGGGAGGAAAGACATCCAACACGATGGTACTGCAATCTCATGCAATAATAATTCTTCCTACTTCCGTTACAGCCACAGACACACACCTGTAGGCCTTTATCACACTCTGCATTCGAAAAGCAGAAGCTTCAAATATTAGAATGAAATAATTCCTGCTGTAGCCTGTGTCAATGCAGTGCCTATAGCATGGGCTTGTTGTGGTTTATCGACATAGTTCACCACAAATACTTCATCTAAACACACCAACCTCATTAATCAGGTATGATGAAACAAAGAAAAATGGTGCCATGTTATTCTGACGCATATTTCGTCATTTAAAAGGGAAGCACACATGCCTGCTGTATGTGTAAGTGCAGTACTTCAGTCTAAGCACTGTTTTTTTTTTAATCAAAAAGCAAGGATGTAATACAAATAACATCACCATGAAGAACAGTAGAATTAGACAACATTATACATCACATTAAACGTTAATTATGAGGAAAGACTGTACAAATTAGAAATATTATTCACATTGATTTCATGCTTTTCATTCCATAAAAAAATCTCCAAGTATTGCTTCAAATTGAAGTCATTCAAATAAAGGAATATTATTTAAAAATGACTGGTTTGATCATTGTAAGCGAGTCATATCCTCTGGAGTTTGAGTGCAGTAATTGGATAGCATTATACTGCAGACAGAATTGGAGTTGGTTTAATCATAATAAGCATGCTGAAATAAAAACAATGACATTAAAAAATGAAATCAAAACGGTGTATTCTGAATATTCTTCTTGCTGTAACATGAGCGGCGTGCAGCTGTTATGCAGACTGTGACCATAACAATTTTGACATTACACCAACAACTTTATTAATACACTTTGTGTTCTCAGGGTGACATCACATCCATTCCTGAACTGGCTGACTACATGAAAGTCTTCAAGTGAGTTGAAGGATTGAAAAATATGTTGAGATTTATTGTTTTTGGTCTCATAAGCTTGAATTAGTGCAAGGCAAAAAAAAATATATAATAATAATAAAGCAAGGCTCTGTCTATGTATTAGTCTATTTAAAGTGTAAATGTTGTCATTTCCACTACACTAGTGGCAACTAAATTAATTACAAATTAATTAATTAATTTGTTTAAGCGAAATGGGTCTGCTTATTAATAATGCTTATTATAATGTGCTTATATTTTGCTATATTGAATATTGAAAGAGCGGGCGTCACAGACCTGATCAGCATTCGAGACAGGTCTTTTATCAAAGGAATTTCCCTTTGATTTTGAGATTTCCCTTTGATCTTTTGCTCATACCTCAGACCAAAGAAACTCACTCTGAAAGGATACAAGCAGTACTGGTGCACGTTCAAGGACATCACAATCTCCTGCTACAAGAGCCGCGAGGAGGCCCATGGCACGCCGGCGCACCAGATGAACCTGAGAGGTGACCGCTCGCAACAGACGCGGTCAGAAACGCTGTTTGTTTACCACATCAGCACTGCATCTCATCCGCTGTTTCTCTGTAGGCTGTGAAGTCACACCAGATGTGAACATTTCCGGTCAGAAATTCAACATCAAGTTGCTAATTCCTGTAGCAGATGGTATGAATGAGATCTGGCTGCGGTGTGATGCTGTGAGTGAGACACTTCTATTGATTGCCACACATTATTGAGCATTAAATCGCCTCACATTTTCACTTGTCTTTAAAAGGAAAAGTAGCATGTTACTTGACTTGCTGCTTCAAAAGTAATTATACAGACTCATCAGGGTTATTGTGGTTAACTAAAACTATTAAAAAAAAAGTGTTACATGAAATAATTATTTATTTCAGCTAGTTGCCAGAGTAACATACCTCATTTTCATTTAGTATTGATTCAAACTGAAATACATCTTCATAAAAATAGACAGAAAAGTCCCCAAAAAGTAATAAAACTGACAAAAACATAAAACAAAATTGCTGAAACTTTAAAATTAAAATTAAAACAGAAAATAGAAAAAAAAAAAAAACGAATTAAAAAACTATAATAGCATCTCAGTGATAGTAAATGTACACTGGCACTCAGAGGATACAATACAATAGTTGTTTTACTTTAAACAACTATTGTTTAAAGTACTTTATACTTTAATAACTTTAGTTGTAAAGCACATTTAAAAACAACCGAAGCTGACCAAAGTGCTGTACAGAGTAGAATACAAAACTCAGAAATAAGAAGAAACAAATTTAAAACGCAACAAAAACAAAACAACAATTGAACCAATGATCAAGGGGAATTGAAAGCTAGAGAGAATAAATGTCTATAGAGCAGACTTAAAAGCAGAAATAGAGGGGCTAATCTAATATGAAGAGTTAGACCGTTCCAGAGTTTCGGACCTGCAGTTGCAAAAGCGCGATCACCTCGTTTTTTAAGTCTAGATCTAGGCACAATGAGTAGACAGGGCTTTACACACAAGTAAAATAATTTTAAAATCAATTCTATATTTAATGGGTAACCAGTGCAGATAAAATAGGAGTAACTGGCTCATACTTGCCAGAACCAGAGAGTAGTCTAGCAGCTGCATTTTGCACTAGCTGTAGACGGGAGAGAGAAGACTGAGAAACACCGTAATAAAGTGAATTACAATAATCTAAACGAGTTGTTACAAAAGCATGGATCATGCAGGATCAAACACCTTTCCCTGTCCTTCAGGAGAAGCAGTACGCTCAGTGGATGGCGGCTTGCCGTTTGGCCTCCAAAGGGAAGACGATGGCAGATAGTTCCTACAACTTGGAGGTCCAGAACATTCTGTCCTTCCTGAAGATGCAGCACATGAATCCTGATCCTCAGATCATAGAGCCCATCACCACCGACATCAACCCTGAGTGCCTGGTGTCTCCACGATACCTGAAGAAGTACAAGAACAAGCAGGTAAATGAGAGACCGGTCTGCCGCTGCAGTACAGAATACAGACTGACACTGACGGCAGAGAGCTGAAGACAGGCAGGGAGGCAGGTCAAGAGACTTATTTACTAATACATAGTAATAAACAGCAATATGTTTACACATATTTATTTACTAATGCATGCAAGTGAAGCAAATTCATTGTTGAAAGTGGTTGACATTTTTGCTGCTGATTTTTAAATCAGGTTCAGTCTCAACGCGAAGTCACAAAACTGACCTACTTGGTCTTTAGCTTCGTTGACAAAAAAGTACATTAAAATTATGATCATCATATGATCATAAAATTATAAATATGCTTAGCAATGTGATTAATTTTTTTCTGTATTTATATGCATTTTTGTATTTTCTGACCTTAAGAATGAACCACATGAATTTGTGTAAATCAGTGGAAAAAATTGATAAGTTTTCAAATTTAAAATACATGCATGGGTTGCTTGAAACAGCACTGCATGGCACTGTTGTGGTTGTGTGCAGAACACCCTTTGTGTCTCATTCAGGGTCCAAAATTAACACACATGGGTAAAAACCTCTGTTGTGGAGTTGCTATTAAAGTAAAGCACAGCACTGTGTTCATTTACATATGAGCAGCTCACGATCCGGTGTTTTCAACATCTCGAAGCAGCTCGGTTCACAGTAGATGCTGCTCCATATGAACTCCATCTCTGCAATTGCTGTTTGGGTTGCTTATTTGTAGCGAAAATTGTTTATAAATGTTAAATATTAGAATTGTAATTTTGCTGTTGTTTTGTATAACAATAATAATAACAATCAATATTATTATTATTATTATTATTATTATTAAATGCTCATTTTTATTTTACATTACATTATTTAAATTTTATATATGTATGTGTGTGTGTGTGTGTGTGTGTGTGTATATATATATATATATATATATATATATATATATATATATATAGTGTGTGTAGTAAAACACACAATGCACGCACACTAATATATATTAGTGTTTTTAATAATAGTTATACTGAAGAGCGAAAAACTGGTTTTCATTTTTTCCTTAGCTGATCACATGCCTACATACTAAATAAACGTCAGATATTAAATACATACCACATTTTAAATATCACCAAGTCCTACTTGGTACTAGTAAGAAAAATATTTACAAAAATTTAAAAAACAAAATCATCTTTTTCTAGCACAGAGACACTCATCTTGATATGGATATGCAGAGTGTCCAGTGAAATTTCTCAGAGTGATGTCGTTTTTGTAGTACTTGATTGAAAAACAAGAGTAAAGTGAAAGTATGTAGGGAGGGCTCCTGTGTGGGAGTCGACAGACGGCTCCTGTGCGCTGCTGCTGGTGTCGTCTTACAGTGGCCCTGGACTCAATCCAGCTCCTGTGAAGCTGGGGGATGGTGGGCTTCCTGTCCTCACATCACACTCGCTCCACCAGCAGCTTATCGCTGGAAGAAACTTTGAGGAGCTGGGGTGGGGTCTTCAGAAACAGGCGGGAAAAAAATACAGGAAACAAGCCGTGCCTGGGAATGTGCAGAGGCAGCCTGGGAAGAAGACAGCAGTTTGTTTGTGAGACTTTAGAGTCCGGATGATTTCGGAGCACTTCTAATCCATGCATTACAAGCTCAATTTATTTTCTTCAGAGGCTTCCTCTGGGATTTTATTCCTAGAGGACATGGGTCAGTAAGCACTGAACTTTGGGAAACAAGGATAGATGACTTTCTCACTTCCAGACTCGACAGGATCAGGAAAGCGGATGTTGTCATCCAAATGGTGGGGAATTTCATAGGTCTCTGTAGTGTTCTTGGGTTTAAATGTGTGTGGTGCCACCTTGTGGAGTCAAGGGTGTATAGTTTGAAGTGTGATGAAAACATTTCAGGTTAATCATAAACTATAGCTCAGCTATGAACTTTGACCCCATTTTATATGTTTAAAAATGTTCTGATTTGTGCTTAAAGAATGTTTTTTTTTTTTCTCTCTCTTTTTTTTTTTGAGCTTAATGGACAAATCGGAAGATATAAAAATGGATGTTTGGATGTTGGTTTGACCAAGGCTTGCCTGAAAGTTTATAATAATTTTTAAAAGATTGAAGTTTGAAAGTTTTTACTCAGAAGTCAAAGACGGACAGACCAATAAAAACTACTTCTGAGCCCATTAGACCGTTGGAGTCCTCTACTGGTAATTGATGGGCATTGTTATCATGTTGTTGGATTTTGTTAGTATGCATTAGCATTTTTGTAATGTAACTGAGTGTTGCATAGTTTTACTCATCGCTTACATGTTTTAGCACATATTTTAGCATGTTTCCAACTAGACATGGGCCGATTACCGGTTTCAAGGTATACCACGATTAGAGTAACACGACCCATCCCCCTCCTGTTGGTGCAAGCGAGCGGTCAGTCACGTGTGTGTAGGATGGACGAACTTAAGGAGCTTCCCCTGGAACTTGCGCGATCGGCAACTGGCCGTTTAATGTTTTATTGCAGCCGATCTCTGTTGCACAAACTGCGTTGCAATGCATATCATTTTCCAAATGTCTTTATGTGAAAATATGAAATCTGTAAACGGCCGTTAACACAGGCCAGAGACGCTGAAGTCGGACGTACAGAGAAAAATACTGTAGCAGGCAGATCACTCACTGTTCATGATGCGCAAGGCAAGTTTATTTATATAGCACATTTCATACACAATGGTAATTCAAAGTGCTTTACATAAAAGAAAATAAAATAATAAAAAAAATAATAATCCCAACAATAAAACAAGGAATTTAAAAATATAGAAAATGATTTAAAATTTGATTTAAGAGGTTTATCTCCAAGTCTTGACTGGAAACAAAACATCTAATTCTTGCAATGTTTTTTAGATGATAGTATGCTTATTTAGTTACTGCTTTGACATGACCACTGAAACTAAGGTCTGTCTCCAGAATCACACCAAGATTCCTGACTTGATTTTTAGTTGTTTGACCCCTAGAGTCAAGGTATGCATTTATGTTAAATAAATATGTCAGTCTTTATTTTTCTTCTTTTTAGGGCAGCAGTAGCTCTAGTAGCAAATCAATCATCCACATCAAAAGCTGCAGGACAACCCACATTTCAGAAACAAATCAAAGAAAAAATAAACAAATAGTACTGTTCCAAATATTCTGTATGTTGCTCAGAATTTATTGTTCAGTTTTTTTTTTTACCCAGACATTTCAAATTAACACATTTTAGAGCTGCAACAACAATACCGTGATACCGTGAAACTGTGATAGTTTTGCTTAAGGTTATCATACCGTCAAAATCTCATACCGGCCCATGTCTATTTCCAACATGTTTTAGCACATTGCTGGTATGATTTATGTTGCTAACATGTTTCTTTTATTTTTTTGCACGTTTAGCATGTATGAGTTAACATGTTGCTAGCATGCTTTAGAATACTTTAGCTTTACAATATTTTACAATAATAGCAAACAATAACTCTTTCTATAAGAGGCATTGTATGAAGCTTTTGACCCCCTCATTGAAAGTGTATGTGGAACTGTTTGGAAGTCTGATACTGGAATTCTGAAAGTCAGATCAGTTAGAAAAGATAGAGAATACAGAGTTAGAACATTCTGAAGGGTTGTGCCAAGTTTGGTGGTCATAGCTTAAAAACTCTAGGACGAGTTAGAAATTTGGTCTCCGAAGAATAATAAGCTTAGTAGATCAGCGTTTTGGCTTTGACAAGCCAACATAATAAACTGTTATTTTAAACGAGTCAGTCGGACATCAGTGCAAAAACAGCTTCCACTGGATTGTCCAATTTTAATCAGCGAGGATGAATCTACAGTTCAATCACCCCAGTTTGCAGACTACAATAGTCTTCTGCTTGGTTTCAGATCAACGGTATTTCAGGATCTCTGCTAGCTGACACATTTCTACATCTGCACAATATATACATTCAATCCGGTCGGATCTAATGTGATCCCAGTGCAGTGTGTTCCTCTGATCTCTCCTGTCCATCTGATCCTCATGATCCTCCCCTGCTGTAAACTCACTTGCACACCCTGCCCTTTTCTTTCTCTGTACATTAATGGTTGTTTTGATTCTGTTATTCTGCCTGTTTGCTGCTTTATTCATTTATTTGCTTTTCCCTTGTTTCCTCTCCGTGTTCCACTTCCTGTTTCCACCCTCCTCAGCCAGGCTTTGTCAGGGACTTGGTAAGTCACTCGTTTGACGGCTGGTAAATGTCCATGACTCACTAACACTGGTGCTGTGTCTTACTCCAGAGATCCACTTTACCATTTATAGCTGTAGCTCACCCCAAAGCTCACATTTTAACATTTAAGATAATGTGTTGAGTCACTGGTGTCTCCTCCAGGACAGCTATCTGACTGAATGCTGTTAAAAGTCAAATTATGTATAGGCTCTCATGTGGTGGATATTTTTAGAAATATTCAAATGAATACAAAAGCAGCTTGTAGTCCCGTGACCTTGAGGCTTATAATGTAATATTAATCTGTAAAACTGTCAGCACAATTATTTTGATCAGTTTAAGCATGATTATATCCCAAAATATATTATCATCATTTACAATTATTGTTTTGTTATATTATTTTAGATGCACAATGCAGTTTTCTACAGAGCCCCTAAAAAGACATGGTGATGGTAGAAAAACGGAGATGCGTTTTTCGTTCTCTCACAAAACTTCTGCATTCCCCTGAGAAATTTAGAATTTGTTTGCAAACCTTTGGCACTCCCCAGATAAATTGTTTTTTTTTTGCAAAACCTTTGTGGTGGAAACAATGAGGTGTGAGGAAAAACTACATGAATGCAGTAGTTCTGCGAGAGATCGTAAAGTTCCTTGGGCGAATGCGATAGTTTTGCGAGATAACACAAATGTTTAGCAAGAGAATGTGAAGTTTCTTGGACGAATGCAATAGTTTTGCGAGAGAACAATTGTTATGCAAGAGAATCTAAAGTTTAGCGAGAGAATGTATAGTTTCTTGGGTGAATGTTGTAGTTCTGCGAGAGAATGTAAGATTTCTTGGCAAATGCAATAGTTTTTCGAGGGATTGTAAAGTTTCTTGGGAAAATGCAATAGTTTAGCGAGAGAATGAAAATGTTCTGCGAGAGACTGTAAAGTTTCTTGTGTGCATATGCAATAGTTTTGCAAGGGAATGCAAAGTTTCTTGGTCGAATGCAATAGTTTGCGAGACAACTCAAAATTTCTCAGGAGGAAGCAGAATCATTGAAATTGATCATTTTTCCTCCCATCTCATATTTTTTTTCATCACCATGTCCTCTTAGGAGCTCCATAGTTTCAACTATAATCAACACATTTGTCTCATAGTACATCTAAAATCTCATGGAAATCCTTTTTTGAAAAGGGCTTCTGTTTCATTGACTGACTCTTTCAGGGAGTTTGTAGCTCTGATTGAAGCTTTCATGAGGCACGTAACTGATCTGCGGGAGACCCCTGTGACGTCACTCATTTGCTTCTGATGTGAAAATGTTTCATGTTCTGGGGAAATAGGGACTAAACGACGGTAGCTGGGATTGTAATGGCTTCTGTGAATGTGTGTTATGCCGCATGTGTAACGTATCATAAGCGATGCTTGAACAAGAGGAGCATCTCATGTGTTCACTGTGATATTTGTGGTGATTTAATGCAGCGATATCATATTGACACGTCTGGTGTTTCATTCTTCTCTGGGGTTGTTTTCTGATGACAGTGTGTCCATGTGTTCACTCTGACCTTCTGCTGAAGTTATGATGGCTTATAGCACTTGTATATTAATGTTCACGCATGCATCATTCTCAGATTTCCGCCCGTATTCTGGAAGCCCATCAGAATGTGGCGCAGATGAGCCTCATCGAGGCCAAGATGCGCTTCATACAGGCCTGGCAGTCCTTGCCAGAGTTTGGAATCACCCATTTTCTTGCCAAGTGAGTGTCGCCTAAACCTGACGTTTCTGTCTCTCAGATATCTTGATTACATGTTTGTGTGCCAATAAAAATGTCCTTTTTAAAGTTCACAGTTCATTCTGGTTTTAACATAATTTACTCACTTTCATGTTGTTCCAAACCCATATAATTTACTTTCTTCTGCAGAAACTATTGACTGATGCTTTCAAAGTGTAATTTTAACCCCCAACTGAGCTGTAAATCACAGAAACCAGATCATTGAGTCAGTGAGTTGAATTCAAGGACCAGATCAAGCAATTCTTTGGGAAGATCTGGCTCAAGAAATCATCAGTTCACAAATTGGACAGTGCTGCTACTTGCATGAATTCTCATGGACGTGCCAAGTAGAGTTGTGTCAATATTTTCAATGCATAACTTAATTTTCAGCCTTGCACAAATAGATGACATAGCTTTGGAAGGCTTATAAAGAATTTAAGTGCGCACGTCATGTGGGCTACGTTATTTACATGGGCTATATAATTTGTCATTTTGTGTTCCTTGGATGAAATTCATATGAGTTTGTAATGACATGAGGGTGAGTAAATGACAGAATCTACATGTTAGAGTGAGCTGTCCCTTTAAAAAGTAATTTCCTCATGTCTTCTATATTTCTTCTCATTGTCTCCTCACAACATCTGCTTGGATAAACACTGAGCCTGTAATTGTTAAATTTCTTCACATTAGGTTCCAGGGGGGCAAGAAAGACGAGCTGATTGGCATCACCTACAACAGACTGATCCGTATGGACGCCAGCACAGGAGACGCCATCAAGACCTGGCGCTTCAGCAACATGAAGCAGTGGAACGTTAACTGGGAGATTAAGATGGTGAGATGCTTTTTTTTGATGTTGTTGACTGTTGACTGGTTATGTTGTTATGAATGAGGCTCCGTGTTAACCGTTTCATCAGGTAAATGGCCTAATAACATAATAGACGTTTATCACAGCGGAATTGATTACCGGAAGTGCTCGTCGAAGCAGTGTATCGATTCATCCGGCTATGTATATTTTTCAATGTGCTGTAATCACCTAGTTGAATAAACACCTGTTAAAATGAGCATCTGCTGGATGATTTCAAAATCCGGACATTTTCAGAGACAGGTGAAGAGATATCCTGATGGTTACTGTGCACATAATTTTCCAAACTCAATGGAACTTTAGTTTTAATCTAACGTAAGCTGATCTGAGAAAGCCATGACTTGTGAACATTAGGGCTGTGTATCACCAGCAAAGTCACGATACGATACCTATCCCGATACAGAGGCCACGATACGATACGTAACACGATACAGGACTGCACTGAATTTCACCTCAGCAGAATTTAGTAAAACAGCTGTTTATTAAACACCGCATACTATATAGGGCCATTGCTAACTATAGGCAGAGCAGGCAGTTCACCTCTGCATTATGAAGGGCCTCCATAACTCTACCACAGTACAATACAGCGGGTAAAATAAGTATTGAACACATCACCATTTTTCTCAGTAAACATATTTCTAAAGGTGCTGTTGACATGAAATTTTCGCCAGATGTCGGTAACAATCCAAGTAATCCATACATACAAAGAAAACAAAACAAATAAGTTCAGAAATTAAGTTCTGTGTAATAAAGTAGAATGACACAAGGGAAAAGTATTGAACACATGAAGAAAGGGAGGTGCAAAAAGGCACGGAAAGCCAAGACACCAGCTGAAATCTATCAGTAATTAGAAAGCAATCCTGCCCCTCATCAGTGGAAATTAATATTAGCTGCTTCAGTCCCAACTGATGGCCTATAAAAAGGTGTCTCATTACCAATGTATCACACAAAAAACATTTCATGATGGGTAAAAGCAAAGAGCTTTCTCAATACCCTCACAACCTTATTGTTGCAAAACATACTGATGGCATTGGTTACAGAAGGATTTCTATACTTCTGAATGTTGGGAAGTGGAAAGAACATCATTTCACCATAAACCGGCCTCGACCAGGTGCTCCTCGCAAGATTTCTGACAGAGGAGTGAAAAGAATGATCAGAAGCGTTTTCTAAGAGCCAAGGATCACTTGTGGAGAGCTTCAGAAAGACCTGGAATTAATAGGTACAATTGTTTCAAAAAAAATAATATGGTCTTAAAGAGACAGCAGCCAATAAATACTTAGTTAAGCTAGTAGTTTTTGCTGTGGTATAGAAGAACTTAAAGTAAGCTTTCACTATTTCTTTTTTTTTTTTGCTGATCCGAAAAATGATCTGATCTGATCCGTGACTCAAAATCCATAATATGATCTGAACCGTGGGTTTTGTGACCCACTAAGGATGATGAAGATGAAACAAGGGTGGACATTCCAGCGAGACAATCATGCCACTAGTTTCTCTAGACAGCTGTCATTACCAACAAAGCCTTTTGTACGAAGTGTTGAAAACGTTTCAGTAGTTCAGTACTTTTTCCCTGTGTCATTCCACTTTATTACACAGAACTTAATTTCTGAACTTATTTGTTTTGTTGTCTTTGTATGTATGGATTACTTGGGTTGTTACCGACATCTGGTGAAAATCTCATGTCAACAGCACCTTTAGAATATATTTATTGGGAAAAATAGAGATGTGTTCAATACTTATTTTACCCGCTGTATATATTATGGCATATGTTTCATGTTTACATTGGGCACTCCCCACCAGGTACAATATTCTGACTGCATTTTGTTTTTAAGCCCATAAATAATAATGTACTCGTTCTAATAAATTTATATTGTAATGTACTCTAGTATATTATATAGTATATTATATTACAGGGCTATTCAATTAGTTTCATTTGAGGGCCGGAATATTGAACTGAAATTTTGAAGGGGGGTGGGGGGCCATCCCGATCTCTTTCTGAGGGGGCCTATAAAATTAGAAATTAAATTCAAATGCATATTCAGCAGTAAAATCAACTAATATTACCAACACCAACATCTATAAAAGGCTAAAATTAGTGCTGTCTGTCAGTCGATTAAAAAAACTAATTAATTGCAAATTTTTCTGTAATTAATCATGATTAATTGCATATTAATATATTGTCAATTTCACATTGAACCTCCAAATTAATGTGGAAACAGCATAAAGGTGGTATATTTTAATTGTGTTTAATGGCATCTCTTTACTAAGTAGCCTATTATTAACAAAGGCCAGTATTTTTGATACTCTTTATATCAGGCAACCCCGGTTGTGTTCCTCTGCGGTCAGATTAAACCTGGATGTAGCCTATATATTATGCTCCATTCGTAATTTTTTAGAAACCTTGCACTTTTCTACTCCGTTTTAAACTGTTCTTTTATTCAAATTAAGCGCAGTCCACTGCTGCACACGTGCCAATATTGATACAGGGACAGCTGTATCGATACTCCTATCGTCAAATCTCTGTGACGATACATCGTCGTATCGAACACGGCACTAGTGAACATGCGTGATGATTTCACTACACTGTGTCAGTGCTTGTTTAAATAGTGACTGTGATGCTGCAGTGCGTGCAAGACCTGATGAATAGGATCAGAATTAACCCTTTAGGCGCCAGGGTTTTTTGGAAAAATGCTGGATTTTGACATCAAGATTTCAAAAGCTTGTGGCTTGAAAGGGCTTAAAGATAGAGATCTAATGTAAATTTGAAAAATGATGGGCATGACCGAAAGTTTATGTGGGGTGTAAATATACTCGTCTAATGTGCATATTATGACGTCATCAGAGGCGGCCCTCTTGAATGTCATAATATTCAGGAAATAATAGATATTACATTGATGTTGGAACTTATTTGCATGTTTTTTTTTTTGTCTTTTTATCCTCATTCCAAATGATCAGAAAAGAGGAACCCAACAATAAAACAGGAGAAAGTGCTAAATTATTACTATATTACTATACTATATAGTAGTAAAACGCATGTGAACAGTAGCCTACTTTTTGATCAGTTCATCAGTAATATTCAGTAAATAATAGATATTGCCCTGCCACCCCCATCCCCGTTGGGCAAAGGGTTGAAATGATCACTTGTTTGTGCTTCGTGAACACTCGCGCCTTGCACGGCGGCACCATTGCGCTGCAAAGATGTACTGGGAGAAGCGCGATCATTAGACGACCGATAGTCATTTCCAAAAGGCAAATATTCCCCTTCAGAGTCAGAATCGGCGAATAACATTTGCAACACATCCTCACGGTACAACTTTTTATTAGCCATTTGGCGATTTTCTCTCACAAATCTCACAGCTTATGCTATGAACTGAACTGCTTCCTCATCAATGACACGAAAGCTCACTTGCTCTGCTCTTTCCTCAAACACTTTGAATAGGAACGTGACGTAATTTTGGTCTAGAATCGAAGTACTACATGTCTGCCATCTAGTGGTAGGGAATACAAATGAGATATTACACCATATTAGGAACTACAGTCTATTTGATTAAGTATGACGTCTTGTCGCAATTTTGCGACTTTGGCGCTAAGAGGGTTAACATATTTATTCACTTGTATTAAATTTTAGTCATTATTCTGTCGTTTTTTATTGACAGTCATTTCACTGTTATGTAATTCAAATATGTATGCCAAAATTTGTAATTAATTAATTCAAAGTCATGCTGTCAACGCGTTATACTGTTCAAGATTAATTAGCCTAAATGTTTAACATTGTAAAACTTCTTTAAGGCAACTTCCGCACATTCATTCATCTGTTTGAATACCGCTCTTATGAAAATTAACCATGGTTTTGCTAACCATAGTTTAACCATGGTGTGTGTAGTAAAACTGTGGTAATGCAAATGGAAAACAAAAAACAAACATAGTTACTGCATATTTACTATAGTAAAACCATGGTTAATTTTTGTAGGGGTGTTTATCAGTCAAATTTATTTAAAAATGTAAACGGGTAAGAAATATGATCAGTAAGAGAAAAACATTGTTAATGAGAAGACGAACTTGACTGCAGCAGGTTAGTTGGGAAGTAAATGTATTTATTATTCAGAATGCACATTTGGAAGTGAAATATACTAATATGAACATTTCAGCAGGTGATATGAGATGTAGGCTTAAACATCCTCAGTTTGAAATGCATACTGCATCAGTCTGATGATTAGGGATGTAACGATTCACTCAACTCCCGAAACGATTAGATTCACGGTTTTGATTTCACGATTCGGTTTTCTCACGATTTTTTTTTAACAAAATGAGATTGAAGACATTATACGGTAAATGAAAAGGTGTCCTTTCATTAGGTTATTGCTGCACGTTTCTTTGTGAAATTGAAATAACAAAACTAAATTGAAATTTTAAAACAAACCCCAAATCAAATAAATAAGTTTCACAAATAAAAGAAAGTTCTTCATATAAACAAAATAAGCTCTTTCCATTTAAAATGAGAGGCAACCACTGCATTTTAATCATGATCCAAACAAAGATTCAGCATGCATGCAACATGAGCAGTTTTAATCTAAATTAGATTGTATAATTTCGAAATTTGAAGCAAAAACAGAATGGTCTGACTTTAGTTTTGTGAAACTATACATAAAACGTATCTGAAGGAAACAGCAGACGGGCTGAATGAGATGCAGATTCACTCTCTGCCAGCAGGTGGTGCTTATGAACAGCAATGATACAGTGTTTTACCACTGTAAACAAAGCAGAGCTGCGCTTATTCACTCTACTTTAATATGCATCGTTCAGAGGCAAGATGAAAAGAAAATGCCATCTAAACTTTTCTAAGGACAGTCAGTTCCCCTCCGAGATGCATTCATATAAAGTCCTGCTCCAATTGTATCGCGATTTGTTTGGCATCTCAACCGATTTGAATCGATTTTCAACCGGCTCGCGGTTCATCCTGAAAACTGACGCAGTGTCGTTGTTTAAAATGAAAGCAGACCGGTACGCTGCAGTAACACCGGCGAAAAAAAGAAAGAAAGAAAGGATTCTCCCATTAGTTTTGATTGTGGTGCGACGGGACCGGAAGTGACGATACACTGCTTCACATGACGGATATAGGAAGTGTGATAAAGGTCTATTAAGGCCATTTGTAACTATGGCTCATTCTGATTGCAGAAGATCTGACATACTGTGATTCTGAGTCATATAATACTATGTTTACATATACCGATCAGCACCATAGTAATACAGAAAGCCACATGATGAATCAGAGTTCAGTGGTCTGTCCATAAAACATGATGATGCACAGGGTCATAAACACAAAACACTAGCAGATACTATCAGGATAACACACATGACACTACAATAACGCAATAAACATTCACTTACAGAAAATATGATACCTAAGGTACATTATTGGAAACAAGCATGAGAAAAATTAAGATTACTTAAAATATGATAATATAATACATGGTTAAAAAACATAGCATAACCGATTGAATTTGAAAAAAATGTAAATTATTATATAATATAGTTGGATATAATGCAGCATTTACTTTCAGCACACAGCCCTCAATCAGAATTCTCTGAATTTTGGCTTTTTATAGTTAATGGTTGTGACACCTCAGCTATTGAGTGAAAAAAAATCCCTTGGCTTAGTGGCCTGACATGAAATAATAGTCAGAAAAATTAAAAAAAAAAAAGTTTTTGAAATGGAACCGTTTGTTGATCCTTTGCATGTGTTTTCTAAATATTATGATTTATGGCTCATAGTCTGAAATGGTCAGACTATAGAAGAAAAAAAACAGCTCAGAGATTCAAATTATTCAGAGACTGAGCAAAAATATGCAACTTGGTGCAGATGCTGATATATATATATATATATATATATATATATGTGACATGAAATTCTGATGCTTGTAAATCAGTGAGATGTTTATAACAGTACAGCAGAACTAAAATGATCTAAATATCAGTCGTCTCTATATCTCCAGTAATCTGTCTCAGTAAGATGAACTGAAATTATTGAAATGATCCAAACATATAATGCAGTGATTGAGAGCTGAAGAAATAAAGGCTCCTCAGAAGATGTGAGATGTTCTGGAGGCTTGTGAAGATCATTCCTCCGCTGAGGAACAGTGAAAGTAAAGCTTCTGGAAACAAACGCTCCTCAAAAGATCCTGAGGATCAGATTTGAGACTCTAAAACATGATTGATGGAGAATCAAGGAAAGCTGAGCTGCTTCAGTCCAGTAAGAGTTCATCTGGAGATATTTCTGCAGTTATTCTGATCTTTACTTGATCAAAATCAGTCAAGATTTGACAGCAGAAACACACAAGAAGCAATTTCTACAATTACACTAAAAGAGCTTTTACTGCAACTCTAAACTATCAAACAGACGATGGTAGACATAGAGCAGATTGAGTGTGAAGCAGGTTTAACAGCAGAGTTTGATCATTTACAGACCTCTAGACTGTGGGTTTAACATCTATAAATCAGCACGCATCTCCTTGACCTCACATCAGCATCTGCTCTGCTCTCACGCAGGTGACGGTGGAGTTTGCAGACGAGCCCAGTCTGGCGTTCATCTGTGCCGAGGTGGACTGCAAAGTGGTGCACGAGTTCATCGGCGGCTACATCTTCCTGTCCACGCGTGCCAAGGACCAGAACGAGTCTCTAGACGAGGAGATGTTCTACAAGCTGACCAGCGGCTGGGTCTGAGCGCCGCAACACTCACTCTTTCACACCTCTTCTTCTTCTTCTCCTTCATCTCTTTTTAACCACTCCATCGTGGCCGCATCATAACTGTTTGTTTTTTTTAATTCTGTTTATGCGCATGAATGCGTTCAAAACACTAGCAGACATGAAGCTCTGTTTCAGCAGAGCCGTTTGCTGCTTCCCTCCAGAAGTGATTTGAGAGTTTGAGATGAAGCGATAGTAGCTGACCGTTATACACGACCTATATCTCTGACCAGCGGCTGGGTCTGAGCGCCGCAACACTCACTCTTTCACACCTCTTCTTCTTCTTCTCCTTCATCTCTTTTTAACCACTCCATCGTGGCCGCATCATAACTGTTTGTTTTTTTTAATTCTGTTTATGCGCATGAATGCGTTCAAAACACTAGCAGACATGAAGCTCTGTTTCAGCAGAGCCGTTTACTGCTTCCCTCCAGAAGTGATTTGAGAGTTTGAGATGAAGCGATAGTAGCTGACTGTTATACACGACCTATATCTATGACCTTTGACCCTAAAGTAGAACTACGCCAGCTTTGCGCACAGCAGAAATGCCGGTTATTTATTTGTCACTAATTTACGTCGTCTCTCTGGGTATCTGTCGAATGTGCGGTGCTCGTTTGTGCCTGTTAACCTTTAATGATAACTCACTTTAAAGTGACGTCTTAGAGACACTAGAGAAGGAAATGTTACACTAGCTTTAACGTTGCTGCTTCTGAACGCTATCGACCGATGAGTAAAGATGCTACGCTTCAGCTCCGCAGTCTTCAGTTTGGTCCTTTCTAAGCACTTGGAAGATAAGCTGTCGCTTGAAGGTTCGTGTGTGTTCAACACTACATTACATGTAATGAGACAGATATTTTTTTACACTATGAAGGAGAGTCGTCCACTTTTTTTTGTAGCAGCTTGCAACATAGGAGAACGTTTATGAATCAGACTGCTTTTGAAGGTCATCGATTTCCCGTTGTAGGAAGTTTCTTTTTATTATGGAGTCTGTTATTTTATTCATCACTCTTTATTATTGTGAACCAGTATAGTATTATTCAAAAGCGTGTCTTTAATACGCACCAGCGATACGTCACAAACCATGCAATTTCCAATTTTCCTGAAGTATTAGATTAGTTTTTTTGTATCTAATGTAAAAAACACAGGTTTTAAAAACAACATTGTACAGTTATTTTGTTGCTGCTTTTTTCTGTCATTTTTGGAAGCGTATTTTTTCCAGAAGAGAGCGAAAAAAAGCCATTTTTTGACATTTATGGATGGGTGCCTGTCGATCTTAAGGACTTTTAGAAATATATATATAAGTGCATATGAAGAATTGCAAGAAGTCTGGAGCTCCTGGCTGGAATAAAATCATGTAGATTATATCTCTGATGAGAAGGAGCTTCTGGTGGTTTTATTTAGCTGTTCCTGCCTTAACTGATGAATATCCACACTCGTTTGATTCTGCTGCAGGAGCGTATAGCCTTTCTGAACGCGTGTCATACACTAATGAAGTGCTCTTTCTGTGCCTTTTTAGTGCATCACTTCTTGTCAGTATTGTCTCCATATGAAGGTGGTTTCGGAGCCAGAAATGAAGATTATTATTGTTTTGTTTATTTGGTTTTGTTTTTCTCAGATGCCAGCAGTGCGCTGCATGGCCTGCTGTTTTAAGATTGTAAAAATGCCATTTACCTGACAAATAAATAAATAAAATCATTTTTATTTAAAATCACAAGAGGGTGATTCAGCATGCCTTTATTTCATGTGTTTTTCCCATCATGCAGGCTGTAATGTCCCATCTCCACAAGAGAGCGGTCTTCAAAACAGTTTACAATTATGGCATAAAACTCAAATAAGTTGCTTAACTAAACTTTGGAGCAGGTTTACTGTCAGCAGTAGTTTGAAATTGCAACAGTAGCCTAAATTGTAAATGAAAATATATATATTGCAAATAAGGGTTTTAAACCATTATTTAGACAGTTTGGTAACGGCACATTAAATGAATATTAAATAAAACGGCTCATAAAATATTTAGTTGGATTTACTGAGGTAGAAAAGCAATGTGCTGAACAATACTCTGTTTAAGCAGCTCTTCATTGGCAGTCGCTGGATGTATTAGAAAACAGCATGGTGTAATCTCAGTTTTAACTCATGATTATGAAGTATCAGATTATTATCTTTTTAATTTTGATTTATGGTAATTTTATTCTGTTTTTGAATGACCATAAATATGGCAAAACAAACTAGTGCATCGTCTTTGTGTTCTGTGACAGAGCTTGAGACGAAATCCTCGTCTGATTTGGAGAGACTACAATAGCAGTAAAAAAGTCAAATCTATAAATAGCCTGTATATAATCATATATCATAAATGTACAGTAAGAAAATCATCATGAAGGGCAACTCGTTTTCCATTTTCATTTAATCACACTTCTTCATGTTAATGTCCAGCTGTTAGCTGCTCTCACTTGCTCCAAGTTTCAAAATAGTAGTTTTGTAAAGAAATGAATAAATGGGTACAATATTTTATCCAGTTACAAAATCAAAATGATTGCTATTTGCATCCGTGTATGGCATAATGTACAGGAAATGTGTGCTATGTTTAATGTTGTGTCTGTGTTTAATTATCACAAACTGATCTGTTGATATGGTTCATTAAGGTTTATAGCAGGTGTTAACAGTCATTAACTACAAATCTATAAACCAATAAAGAGTTTATGGCTGTATGCATGCAGACACACGTATATTAAAAGGAAATATTTGCTATACAGTACAATAAAGACTTTAAGAAACCATAAATATTATTATTGCATTAAATATTAATTTCACGCATACAATATTCAATGCCACATGAAAACAACATGTGTTTCAAATTTAGTTAATCAAGCCAATCTTTGAACTAATATGGTGTGATAGCAATAGAGAAGATCGCTCACAAATGTTGATGTCAGTCATGATCGAACTCAAATGTACATAATAATGAAATACTAAAAGATTCAAACAAAATAGAAATACAGGCTTAAACCAAAATCACTCAGCAAGGATTGGCTAGTTCTAGAGAAAAAAAAATGGATTATTTTCCTTATGCTAACTTTGATGGTTGATCTCAATGAATTCAATAAACGCTATATTTGTTTAAGTGAGAAAATAGAATGCTAGGTCTAAATGGATATTGTCAAGACATTTGATGTTTAACCCTACTTTGCATGTTATGCTTAGCTTTGATTTATATAACACATCTGCAATTCCAATTGTTCATAATAGATGGCGACTAAAGCATAAATGAAATAATATTAGCCAATGAAACATGTTAGATCTTGGCACATTTCCTTGAAAATTCCCACAAAATAGTCTTGGTTTTCCATGATTTTGATCCCTGTCCAATAGTTCTCACTCCGAACGTCTTTATTTCTTTAAATCGTGAGCAGCCAGAATAGTTCTGCTTTTAAGGAAGTGAAGCGCAGCAGGTAAAGCGTCACTCACATTTCCACGCAGTCCAGCAGCTGCGGGGTGTGCTGTCGAGGCAGTGCGCACTACAGAGTGAACACTAATCACTGCAGAGCTCTGACAGCACAGGAGAGGAGAGGCGCGGGTTCAAACTAGCGCAGCAGCAGCAGCACAGACGGAAGACTGAAGAGAGAATAACGCTGAACACAGTGAACGGTAAGAGAAACAGCAGTCTACTAGTGATGTGTCTGAGCTGTAGTGAGAGAGGAGGAACACTTAGAAGTCTTGTGAAGATGTGAAACTCAAGTTAGAATCTCGTTGTTATGAAACGAATACAATACTCTATTGTGTGTCTGGCGACAAACACGATCTCTTTCAGTTTTTTTGAAGGACTGGAGACTGGAGCAACTATTCGGCTTTTAGGCTGCCACACTGATGTTACTGCTACAGCGAGTTTTATACATAAGTTATGCAACATTCCTGCTTATTTTAACCAGTGATAAGCACCAGAGGAGGAAAAGACAACACGCTTTTCATCAAACACTGACTTGGGCTGCGTTTCAAAATCGTGTCAGCTTTCTAGACGGCATCACTGTTGAGTGATTGTTAAAGCCTCAGGAAAAAACGTTTTCACAAATCTGTGTCTTGGTTGCAGGTAGGTTACATCACAAGACTGAAAATTAGAAACCATATTTAAAAAACAAAACAAAAACGTAATTTAACCAAAAAATGTATGCCATTTACGTGTTTGAAGTACTGGACATGTATTGCACTTCTATTTTATTTAATTAATTAATGCATTTATTTATTTTGCACTAATGAAATGAGTAGTGCCTTAAAAATTATAAAAAAAAATACTATTATTTTGTATGCGATTAATTGTGATTAATCATTTGACAGCACTAATTAATATACTTAAAGAAATAGCATAGTTCACTTAAGAATAAAAATGCATCATTTACTCGTTCGTTTCATTTGGAAATGGCAAAAGGCAGCTCAAATGTATGTTCATTGTGCATCAAACCAGCACAGTTGAGTTTTCATTGATAAACGTGTGTTGTTGATCAATGTAAATTAAAGGAATAGTTGACAAATTAAATTTGCTAAAAATGTGCTCGCGCTCAGGCCATCCAAGATTAGGATGAGTTTGTTTCTTCATCAGATTTGGAGAAATGTAGCATTGCATCAGTGTCTCAGCAATGGATGCTCTGCAGTGAATGGGTGCTGTCAGAATGAGAGTCCAAACAGCTGATAAAAACATCACAATAATCCACAAGTAATCCACAGCACTCCAGTCCATCAGTTAATGTCTGGATATAATATCCATAATCCATAATAACTCTTCCTGCAGTGAAAAAGTGTTCTGGTCTGAATCAGGAGAGAAATCTGCACAGATCAAGCACTGTTTACAAGCTAAAACAAAACAGCTCTAAACAAATATGTGGCTGGATTTTGATGTGAGAGACAACAGGAGATGGACTTTATCGCTGGAGGAAGCGTTATTATGGATTATGGCCAGAACCGATGGTTTAAAGTTGAAATGCCTTAATGATGGATTTATTTATTTATTTATTTTTTATTTTTTTCCACTTCTCAAGACATTATCTGATGGACTGGAGTGGTGTGGATTACTTGTGAATTATTGTGATGTTTTTATCAGCTGTTTGGACTCTCATTCTGACGGCACCCATTCACTGCAGAGCATCCATTGCTGAGACACTGATGCAGTGCTACATTTGTCCAAATCTGATGAAGAAACAAACTCATCCTAATCTTGGATGGAGGGTGAGCACATTTTTAGCAAAGTAAACCACTAGATTAATACTTCTGGAATCTCATAAATTAGTTTTTGTTATGTTCACTACAAATGTAGTTCATTGTTTTGTTCTTATTTTGTTCTCCATAATCATGTCGGTTTGAGTCATACACTTTGTTCATTTTATGTCAAAATAGAGCATAAATTCTCCCCTGTGAATTCAAGGTCAGAATAACATTATATCTAATACAGAAGTCATCAAGTCATTATCCAAGAAAAATACAGTTGATAGTTTCTATTTTGTCTGAACTCTGAGGTTACATTGTAAAGCAGAGAATGAAGGCAATGTGTGCTTGATGATGAAAACAAGTTGCATGCAAGAAAGTCCAGAACTGTCAATCCTAGTCTATTATGGTATGATTAAACCTGCTTGGCTTGGCTTTTTCATTCTTTCATACAGCTCCTCGTGCTTCTGCTCTGATTTAGGGTTTATGAGGGGATTGTTCAGGAACTCTGGTCTAAATATAATGAAGTCCACACATCAGGTTTCTTGAATCATGGCTGTCTGTTGGGTTCCTGGTAATAATTCTCACTTACTGCTGAATCACCTTTGTATTTATGCACCATTCCTGCCTGTGTTAAGGGTTTATTTTCCTCTCAGATGTGTTCGGTTTATCCAGAAGTATAATGTGTCACTTCAGAACATTAGTGTGTTACTATATTGCAGAAATTATTTGAGCATAAATTGAGCTGGTTAACTCAACGTGACATTTACAGTATGTGGTATTTCCAATAACTCTTTAGAGAAGTATCTGAGAATGATTGGGAGAAAAAGCAAAAGTGGTTTCTGAATTAGTAAAACGATGAAGTCTATCATGTCTGTGATGATTCAGAGCTTCCTAAACTAGGATTCACAAACTCCTGTGGGTTGATGAAAAGCTAATAACTAAATGAATCATAAAAAAAGGAAATGTATAGTAAATAGATCATTTTAAAATGAAAACAATTCAAATAAGAGATGATTATTTTTGTATCCTCTTTCCGTGAGTGAAATAACGTACTCCTGTATTGTTCCTGTGCCATTAATCGGCTGTTTTCAATCCGTTGTAAAGGGTTTAGTTTAGTAAGTCACAGGCCTTCAGCTTCATGTGTTTTCCTCCTTTACTCTGGATTCTGAGCTGCTTGTCATATTTTCCATTCTGTGGTGTAAAATCCTTACAGCTCCCACTTGGCTGATGGGAGACAAACAGCGCTTCAACTTCACTATCGAAGCGCTTTAACTAGACTAAAGTGTTCTGTACATGTTTGTATTTTCTCTTCATCTTGTGTTTTTTCCAACCCCAAGTAGGTGACTCATATTTCCTGGAGTATCTTCAGTTTTCTCTTGGTTTATTATGATTAGTTTTGAAATGCGTGGTTTCTAGGTTCAGTGGTTGCTCCAGCTTCCGACAGTTTTGATTTGGTGACTAACTGGTAATGGACAGCCTGTTGGTATTTTTGGTCTTCAGCTACTCCAGCCACTTTACATTGCCCTTTATTTTACATTTATGCATTTGGGAGATGTTTTTATTAGGGATGCAGCCAATCAATTGTTTAGTGGCCGATTGTTTTAAATCCAATGATCAGGGCCCGATCAAAAGGGGGTGGGAAAAAAGTGTCAGACAGCAACTTATGTGTGTAGAATTTAGGGCTGTTGAAGTTAATGCAATAATAATGCACGAATGAAATCTCACTTTAATGCTTTAAAAAAAAAATAGCACAGGCTCTTTGACCTCATGAATCACCTGTGGTTTAAACCAGGGATGCCAAGTCCACAGTTTTTCCCTTCACCAGACATTATTTGTAATACACCTCCCATCCAGTAATCGCATAAAACTTTGTGATTTGTTACTTCTGATATGAAACAAAGTCTCAGTGGTCACATTCTGTCAATTTTATCACGAAATTCAAACATAAAAATGTTGTTTTGATGCTCTTAAATGTTTCAACTGTGGAAAAATAGAATATCTTGTGATCTGTATGTCACTTTACTTCGCATTTACCTCAGGAAAGTTATCCAATGTGCACAGTTGGTTAGTTGGATAAAAAAATACAATAACAACTGCTATTTATACAGAGCTGGGTAGATTATTTATAAATCATAATCCGTTACTGATTCTAAATTACATGAAACTATAAAACTGTAGATAGCAATGTAATCCACTACATTATATATTTGTAGGTAATGTAATCTGACTGCTTTTTGATTACATTTAGATTACTTTTGAACTACCTCTAAATAGGATAATTGTGTACCGTACTAAACTATATTAAGTTAAAATTGTTTAAAAAGCTAAAAAGACCCGACTGCCAAACAGCTCAACTTTCATGCGGCTGCCCTTAAAAGCGCCACCTAGAGCGGATTCCCACCTAGAGCGGATTCCCACCTAGAGATGTAGACCAGAATGACTCCTAAGCGACTGAGGTGTTGATATAAAAATACAAAGAGAAAGAAACCTGAAGTGCATTAAACGTTGGCAGATGGCATTCTGAATAATCACTATAGGTATCAGCAGAGAAATTTAGTATCGTGCATTTCTAGTTTTTATCTAAAATGATTTACATTGCATTTAAAGTATAGATTTAATCAGTTCTTGCATACTCTGGAAATCAAGCCCATGACCTTATAGGGCACTATATCAAACTGTAGGAAATGAACCTTTCTGTGGATAAAATGTACTTATTTATTTTGAATAATCGCTGGGATCAGATCATGTTCCAGAATCACACACAAGTTCTTACTTTTACATGTTATTTGAAGCAAATCATTTGTGATCCAGCTTCACCTACAGAAGAAGTGAGTATGAGGTTCTTTTATGAAACTTTGCAAATCGCCTTTCCTAATAATGTGCTAGTTAGCGAGTTCCGCGGCTAAATTAAACAGTCTCATGAGGACAGCTCATCGCCCCACAGAAGAGAGGTTGTTCCAGAATCACACACAAGTTCTTACTTTTACATGTTATTTGAACAGAAATGTGTGTTGGCAGTGTTCGTACACATCCATCCTAATGATAAAACTCCACCCAGTGGTATTTTTTAAATCTCTATAAATAATATCCTCTTTCTCAAAATAGCAGTCGTCATTTACTCCCGACATCTGAGCCGCTGAAGACACAGAGGATTACGTTTGTTTTTGAAGGGAATGCTCCCCCGATCTACAAAAATGTGTCTATGTTCGCGCAAATCATTTGTGATCCAGCTTCACCTACAGAAGAAGTGAGTATGAGGTTCTTTTATGAAACTTTGCAAATCGCCTTTCCTAATAATGTGCTAGTTAGCGAGTTCCGCGGCTAAATTAAACAGTCTCATGAGGACAGCTCATCGCCCCACAGAAGAGAGGGGCGGGGTCAGCAGAGCTCATTAGCATTTAAAGGGAAATGCAACAAAACGGCTCGCTGTGAACAGAGCTGATTTTGACAGGGTAAAAATAGTGTTTTTTACACTACCATTGAGAAATTTTAACCAAAGCATGTTATAGACTATTCATTAAGACCCTAAAGAATCATATCAACTTGTGGGAAATGGGCATCCGATGACCCCTTTAATATTAAATGAAAATCCACCTTTATGCTTATCATGCCAGTCAAGTCCAGTATTTCTTAACATAATTTATTAAATAATACAGATACAAATACATACATTCAAATACATTTTTAACAGAGTCAACCCTGAATTCATATTGTGTTTTCATCTAAAGCGAACCTTAGGGTGTTTTTTTTTTGTCTTTTTTAGTATTTCAACTTACCATGAAAATAGCCAAGGAACCTGGCATAGTTTTAAATCACCAACAAACCAACATCAAAACCAGCTTGTGATGACATAAAGATGCCGAATTACTAAGATACTAGGATATCAGTCTTTGAGCAGAAGTGTATGTGGCATAAGTACAAGTCAAGAGCACAAACCCACTTTTGTTGTTACAGTTATCAGGATTTAATACACGCAGTGAAAGATTAGCAATGAAGAGGTGTGGCTGACCTTATTGCATATGCAATTGTAGGAGTTTTACTTTCAGAAGAAACATTTATAGGAGTATTTAAATGAGTCACACAACATGATTTACTAAGGTTTGCTGTAGTCAGTTTACTGGTATTTGCACCAATTATGTAATCCCCCAAACTAGCATGTCTTAACTCAGTTTGCACCTGTGTTGTTAGATTACACACACATTGATGATTGATTAGAAATGATCTGACTGTGTCAGTGTCACCCACAGGACTATCCACGCTCTAAAAAATGCTGGGTTAAATACAACCCATTGTTGGGTAAAATAGGGACAAACCCAGCGATTGGGTTGTTTTGACCCAGCATTTGGGTTACTACCCAGAAGGTTGGGTTAAACATTTAACCCAACTGCTGAGTCAAGAGAACCCAATCGCTGGGTTTGTCCATATTTTACCAAATGCTGGGTTGTATTTAACCCAGCATTTTTTAGAGTTGTGTTCTCACATTAATTTGCCCCGTTTAGTAAATCTGGCTCTATGTGGTCTGACAGAGTGTTTGCTGGATAGTAATGCATGTGTTTTGTGGGTGTGCAGAGAACCGGGCCAGTTTGACATCAAGTGGAAAAACTGCAAATTGGATTTCTGAAAGCCATTGGTCTCTCATTTAGGTGAGACAACAGCGTGCCAAGAAGACAACCGCAGCACTGACCTTTTGATGACAAATAAAGCATGGCCTCCAGGCCTGATGTTTGCTAACAGCAGCTTTGTGCCACTTCTCAGGCATTGTTACTGTAACTATGGCTCTTTGTTCTGTTATACAAGCGATCATGAATTTGTGCAGCCTCCCATATGCCAGCTCACAATGACTGTTGACAGGCAGAAATCGCTTGTATGCCGCTGTCATCCGTGTGTCCTCAGGCTTCGGCACGAGTTTGCGAGTAGGTCTGGGCTTGGTTCTTAAAGGTTTTTGAAGATAGCTGTCTGTCTTAACTCTTTCTTTTTGTTACATTAGGTCAGTATTCAGAACTTAGTTCTGGTCCATTTTTGTATAACATCATAATGTTTCTGCTAAGTTACTTTTCAAAACAAAAACAAGTTTCATTTATAATATGTTCTATGCTCATACATTAAAAATGCAAGAACAGTAACAGTTGCAACATGCAGCTTTTGTTTGTCTACTCTCCAATAATAAGTGTTTTAAATGAACTGGAGTCTGGTCTGACTCGATATTTTGCTCATCTCGCTCTTGACCAGAAAGAGGAAAAATAATGATATTACTGCTGATTTGGCCATTCCTTTATATTGATTAAATATCCAGCTCAACTTTTTTTTCTTTAGTAAGCTACAGCAGTTCTATACTTACCTATAGTCTTCTTTTGGCTGTGTTAAACCTGTTTTCCTGCAGGTGTTCAGGTGAAAGAATTCAGGTGAAAGTTCATTGAACTTTTTGAAACAAACACCCAAGAATATTTGGAAATGTACAAATGATAAGTAAGGTGAACCAGTGGCACTTTTGTATTCTTAATGCACATTTTAGGTGAACTGCGCTGTGGTATGAACCTGAAATAATTGGAGTGCATTTGGAGAATTCACATATAAGCAGGGGTGCACGTAAGTTTTTCAGTCTGGTTCTCGTGAGAGCACCTGGAGATTTGAGTTGGTGCTCACACTGTACATAGTGTGACCCATTAAATATTACTATAGAAAATCATTAATGATAGTAATAATAGCGTTATTGCACTTTATTCAGTTGGTTTATTTCTAAAATAATAAACAAAGTAATAAATAAAGTGTAACAATACTATTATATATGTATATAAAAATGAGTATTAAATAAAAATACAATTATGTTACTGTACACTTAAAAAATACAATTATTCATTACATTTATATAGCGCTTTTCTAGGCACTCAAAGCGCTTTACATTGTCAGGGGGTATCTCCTCATCCACCACCAGCGTGCAGCATCCACCTGGATGATGCGACGGCAGCCATAGTGCGCCAGAACGCCCACCACACACCAGCTTATTGGTGGAGAGGAGACAGAGTGATGAAGCCAATCAGCAGATATGGGGATTGTTAGGAGGCCATGATGATCAGAGGCCAATGGGCAAATTTGGCCAGGATGCCGAGGTCACACCTCTACTCTTTTCGAAAGACATCCTGGGATTTTTTAATGACCACAGAGAGTCAGGACCTCGGTTTAACGTCTCATCCGAAGGACGGTGCTTGTTGACAGTATAGTCTCCCCGTCACTATACTGGGGCATTAGGACCCACACAGACCACAGGGTGAGCACCCCCTGCTGGCCTCACTAACACCTCTTCCAGCAGGAACCTAGTTTTCCCAGGAGGTCTCCCATCCAGGTACTGACCAGGCTCAGCCCTGCTTAGCTTCAGTGGGCAACCAGTCTTGGGCTACAGGGTGATATGGCTGCCTACAATGCTAATATTTACTTTTTTTTAATGTGAATTTTCAAAATGTTCAAACCTAAAATCAGCAAGCTTTTATTTTGGCGGGTTGCCAGCAAGTATATGCACTTTGAATGGAAATCTTACACAGTATTACAGTTAGTTGGTCTAAAACAGTGATTGTGCATTAACAGATGTCAACCATGTCAGTACGCAAATGATCGGTCTAAACTTACCTACCCAGCACATTTTTTTATTTTGGTCGCGCATGCACACCACATGCGCGTTTTTGACGTGCTTTGACGGGTTGTTGACGTGACATGACATTTTCGCTGTCCCACAAGATAAAACATGAATATAATTAATATTGTTGTTATTTAAAATGCAGTAAATGGTTAAACATTTCTTTGTCCTACATGGACCTGCAGTGTTATTCGATTTTTTTTTTTATTATTGAGCCAAATCTAGGGGTGTGCGATATATATCGTCTGCGATAATATCGTAATTGTTGTTTTAACGATGTGCGATTTGACATTATCGAGTATTTTGCAAAAACCATTCAAAACATCCCTACAGAGCGCATGCATACATTACGTGAAGTCTAGACTAGTGCGTGTGCGCATTTAGTGTGTTTTCTTTCACTGCATGATTCAGTC
>NW_015539832.1:589171-590028 GCF_001515605.1 Sinocyclocheilus anshuiensis | reverse complement strand
ATGAAGAATATTAAAAACATTATGAGTCAGCTGTCTTCGGCAGTCCTTAAGGTACCAGCACAATAACACACTCAGCAAAATATCGTCTAATTATCGTCATTGATAAAATCCCAGAAAATATCGAGATATTATTTTTTGTCAATATCGCACACCCCTAGCCAAATCTCAAAAGTGTCCTATGGTGTGACTGTCTCAAGCATGGTTCAATAAATGACAACTTTTATAAATTAAAAAGAAAAGCATAAAAATGTTAATAAATACCTCCAGCATTATTGTACAAGTGTCTATTTTAGTAAATGGCAATCATTTTTTTTCATCCATACATTTCTGAAAATGTAGGAACGTGATACATTTTGTCTCTGAAAACCATGTCCTCTGGTGTGACACCATATCCTGATTTTAAATCAGCCAATTCCAGAACAAAATTACATTAGTTGAAGGACCCCATTCATGATTGTTACTGAAGCCCCCTGTGAAGCCCATGACATGTGCACATGGTCAATTTCTGTCTCAGAATTGTTCAAATATTTAACTTTTTTGGAACCACTACAAAAGTGTTACATTTTGTTGTCCTTTGGTGTGACTCCCCTACATTATATTTTTTTAAATTAAAAACTGCATGTTAAACTACATAATCGTGGAAAATTATGCAAAAGTGTCTTGCTAACCGCTAATGACAGGTTAGCTTGGAATAGCAAGGTCATTAATTGACACAAAAGACTGAAACGTCCTTTGGTGTGACAGAAAATGTCCACCGGTGTGACGCCAATAGTACGTCACACCATAGGACAAAGATGTCACACCAGAGGACAAGGTCTCTTTAAAAAGCATTTTAAATAATTAAATAAGATTTGTTT
>NW_015539832.1:579261-589081 GCF_001515605.1 Sinocyclocheilus anshuiensis | reverse complement strand
GTGCACATGGTACGTTTTTGTCTCAGAATTGTTCAAATATTTAACTTTTTTGGAACCACTACAAAAGTGTTACATTTTGTTGTCCTTTGGTGTGACTCCCCTACATTATATTTTTTTAAATTAAAAACTGCATGTTAAACTACATAATCGTGGAAAATTATGCAAAAGTGTCTTGCTAACCGCTAATGACAGGTTAGCTTGGAATAGCAAGGTCATTAATTGACACAAAAGACTGAAACGTCCTTTGGTGTGACAGAAAATGTCCACCGGTGTGACACCTCACACCAGAGGACAAGGTCTCTTTAAAAAGCATTTTAAGTAATTAAAAAAGATTTGTTTAACTCCTTTTTAATCTTTTATGATCATTTTCAGTGTTCTTAAATGCAATAATTACATTAATTAAACTATTTTCTGATGTTTTTACAGAAAACTTGTACTGTTATAAAGTGTCATGAAAATAAGTATAAAATGTGATACTTTGTTTTTGAGACGGAAAGAACTGAAGGAGAGAAATTAGTGGAAGAAAGAGGACACGGAAATATAGACAGAAAATGAACAGGGACCCACCAGAAGCGAGGAGATACTAAGAGAGCGATGCAGAAAGTAAATACAATAAAAATGTGTCTTAAAAAGAGTAGCCATATAGTTTAAAAAAAAAATCATTCACATCTGAATGAATATAGTTTGAATATCAATCATACTGACTGACTTTTGTTTATGACATTTTTTTGTTGTTTAAAAAACATGTTGATATTGTTTGTATCAAAAATGTAACTTTCTTTCACCTTTGGCATGTTCAAAATTAAATAGAAATAAATAATTTAATAACTAACATTTCTGTCCTATGGTAATGACACACATAAAAGAACCACAGATTTGTTTTTAACTCAAAATATCAAAATACTCAAAAACAGTTGAGTATTGCAATAGGGGAGATACAAATATCGCTCAACTTAAAATGGTATAATTTTCAGCAGTTTTGAATGAATGACAGCAAAGTTTGTCTTGTTGTCAAAGTTTGTCTTGATATTGTCCAACAAGTCATGGGGAAAAAATGATGTTAATTATAATTTCATATTAAATAAATAGTGCTATATGAAAATAAGTGTCTAACAATGAAGATAAATCTCTCTCATGCTATTTATGTATTATAAAGAGGGTTTTTTTTTTCTTAATTTTTGCTATGTCACACCAATGCAATGCAAATACTGTAAAGCGATGTAGAATCGGTGGGTGGGGCTAAACAAGCAGTGATGTAGAATCGGTGGGTGGGGCTAAACAGGCAGTGATGGCGGGGCTAAACAGGCAGTGCTGTAGAAGCAGGCATTGATGATGTTCTTCTGTGGAGGCGGTGATTATCCACACTATTACATCATAGAGTAGAACATTCCACAAGCTGTTGTTTTGACGGACTGCCTTCAATATCAGCTGTTTTTAGAATAACAACAAAGTTTTGAATTCTGAAACTTACAGGATGGTTTTAAAGTACAATGACCTCTTATATGTCAAAAGATCAAGGGAATTTTGCAACTGGAGCGCTAAATGAGTTCATTCATCAGAGGATCAGATATGCTGCTATTTTGGCTCATTCTGAGCCGGAGTGACCGTCAGGCATCCGAAAGTGAGTTTTGATTGAGTAACTTGTAGATCTGTGCTGCTTGAGCCGCGAACTGTTTCAGATGATTCAGTCCAATTCAGTGAACTGGTTCAACTAGTTTACCAAAAAGAATCGGTTCAAAAGAATGATTCGTTCACGAACTGGACATCACTCTGGACCATTTGCCTGAGGTTCTGGATTGCAGGCAATAATGTTGTAAATAATGTTCAGTTTCTTGCACAGACTAATTGTTTCACTTCATAAGACCCCAAAATATCGTCAGGAGCCACAGGTATTAATTTTGTGTTCCTTGATATGATTTTTCTTTTTTTTTTCAAAAATGGGCAGCTGCTGATCAGCATTTTATGAATGGTTTCAACTAAAAATTGTTGTTACTTTTCTATTGAAGAAAATGTCTTGAGGGTGAATAATTAACAGCAAATTTTGGGGAACTATCCCTTTAACACATGCAAAGTCGCACTGCATTGAAACCAATCACATTCAGATCTGCTTTCATTCTGGTGTGCAATGCACACATTTCACAGTCCAATCAGATGGATAAAATCAAGTCCCAGATGTTTTTTTGTTTGAAAAGCCACTTCACTTATTAGAAATGTGTCACAAATCATAGTAAAGTCAGTCACAACTTTGCAACTTAACCTGCTTTTAAACAATATGTGAAAACCGCCATACAAGAAAGAGTTTTGCGTCTCCAGGTCACATACATTATAAAGAGGTCCAGTATAAAGATGTTGACTGTCTCAATGTCTCTCTCGTCAGAGTTCAGAGACCCCTGCTGTCACCCAGCCTGCGCCATCGGCTACAATGAGTGCCAAATCGGCCCTCAACAAGGCGATCTTTATTCCCAACGATGAGAGGCTGCTGGCAGCCGTGCAGGTGAAGAGGAGGACGAAGAAAAAGATCCCGTTTTTAGCTACCGGAGGCCCTGGTGACTACACCACATTCATTTGCTTATCAGGTAACGTCTTACTGCACCACATCCCTCATTAGTGCTGTTTCACCATCACTGCTGCTCTTGTTAAGGGTCAGTGATTTGATCAAACTCCCAGCACTATCTAACTTCTCCAACACCTTTGAGCTGCAGGCATGAACCATTTCTCAAATCATGTTTATTTATAATTGGTACTTGATACTTGAATTTAGGGTTGCATGGGGATTTTAGTATAATTGAGATACTTTACATTTTTTATTAATATTTTGACATTTTTGTATTTATATTTTCTGTTATTATTTTAGTTCTAGTTTTAGTTTTTTTAGTATTTTAGTTTTTAGTTTTATTTTTTGTTGTCTTTTCTTTATTTATTATTTTTTAAATAGTTTTATATAGTTTTTATTTTAATTATGCAGCTTTAGTTATTTTGTACATCAGGTTGAACTAAATGAAAATGAGAAATATTGCCTTGGCAACTGGACAGTGTCTTTTATGTACTTTATTTGATCTAAGTTTCTTAAGCATCAACTTAA
Source organism: Sinocyclocheilus anshuiensis (assembly GCF_001515605.1). Lineage (NCBI taxonomy): Eukaryota > Metazoa > Chordata > Actinopteri > Cypriniformes > Cyprinidae > Sinocyclocheilus > Sinocyclocheilus anshuiensis. The sequence continues at coordinate 585,999 of NW_015539832.1, read as the reverse complement.
GTATTTTAAGTATCAAGTAAAATATTTGTGCTTGTTTGTAGGGCTGCACAATTTGGCAAAAATTGTATGATCATATATTTAATATGATTATAAATGATGATGATGATGATGATTTTTATTAAATATAAAAATTACTAAATAAAAACAAAATAAGTTACTCTTGTAATAAATCACTGTAAAATAAAAAAAATAGTATTTAAAATATAATATTTATTGTATACAATATAAGAAAAATAGTAAATCATAAGAAATACAAATTATTAATAATAATAATAATTTTTTACACTGCAACTGGAAAAATGACAAAACTAATATTTAATTTCTTAATTGTTAATTTCTTTATTTGAATTTGTTCATATGTTGATTAGGGCTTCTCATTGCAATTTTGGGAAGATGGTTGGTTCAAGTTGCATTTCCAAATGCATATTATCAGAAGTTTTCTTTAGTAGGCGGTTCTTGTCTAGAATGAGCTGCTAAGTGGACCAGACTTTATGGCTATAGTCAGAAGTGTGGTTCTGTGAGACTTCAGAAGTATTTATACCGTCTGCGATCTGCCCGCTTGTGATTGATAACACCTGTGTCCCTGAACGCTCAATGATCATCATGAGGAAATCACTGCTCTCCAAAAACTATTACTACGATGAGTGTGAGTCAAGTGGAGGCGTTTCCTCCCTGCCGGTGCCAACACACAGTCTCCTTCCAACTGTGAATCATGGTGGAGGGAATAGATGTTGTTGGTGTGCTGAGCGACTCAGGGCCTCGACTGCTCGCCGTCACTGCGGACTAATGAATTCCAAACTCTGCTGCAGAAAGTGTGTGTGTTTCTGTGAACTCCGATTCAAAGGAAGTTGAGTAAGTCCTGAACTCACTACCAATGAAATGTAGCACTGTTATCGCTGAAGGCAAGGAGACAAGAGATATCAGTTTTTTTTTTAAATAACCTTTCATGCAGTGTGTAACACAGCTCTAAGTGAATGAAAACATCCTGCAAAGTTTTAAATCTGAAAGTGCACCGTGTATAAAGTTATTGTCTCTCAAAAGAAAGAGTCGACTCTGAATCCCAAGCCGTTTCATGTTGACGTCAACATGAATCATTAGCATATTGCCCGCCCACTTGTTGGTCTTTTCGCATTGGTCTGGATGAAAATGCAAATTCATTCTTTGCCACTAGGTGCCGCTTTTGGAGCGGTACAAATAGTGGTTTCCCCGGTAACGCTGTACACAAAGCAGCACTGCGCTCACAAACGCTTGTTGGGGACTCCCAAAACCAAAATATGAACCTTTCATAACCCATAATAGGGGCACTTTAACCCTTTGATGCACAACCGCGGGACCCGACCGGATTTTTTGCGCCACGGGATTAAATTCCCGAATAAAACGCGGTAGCAGTCAGTAACTCTGGTGTAATTTGAACGGGAGCGGGCGGTCTAACAATATTCTGTTCTCGACGTCCATTTAGAACAGCATATCTGCGCTTTATTCTTATTGACCACCGGAACAGTTGGCGCTCAGGACTGTTATGCACGCGCTGCACGCATGCTTTAAAGTCACATGTTTTATTTGCATGGTCTGTGCGCAGCATGTGCATAACGATACTCAGAGCAGTTTGTACCTGTGGTAAATATACGGCCCTCAGACAGAACAGGTAGGTTGTCGATGAGCGACCGAGCAGAATAAGGATGGAGCAAAGTGTGGATGCGCTGTCCTTGAAGGACGTTCAACTCGGTTTTGTTTATATTTGCTTAGCCTATAATTTGAAATGAAAGATGTCATATTTATTTATTTTTCCCTGCGACACTTTTCCTACCGTTAACAGAAAAATGTCAAACGAATTTAGTATTTTGACAAGATGAATAAAAATAGCTAACAGGCTATTTTTGTACAACCTACATTTTAATTTTTTTTCCTCTCTGCAACACTTTTTCCCTATTGTGTTGTCAATGTTAAACGAATTGTATCCTGACAAGACGAATAAAAATAAGAAATAAAATTTTTATACATTTTTATTTTCTCTTGACACTTTTTTTCCTACTGTGTTGCATAAAATATTAAACAAATTTTGTTTCTTAAGATAATTCATATAAATTCAAGTCAAAGTCAATAAATTCAAACTCTTGACAAGACGAATAAAATAACATACAATTTTGTGCAGACTACACTTTTATTTGTCAGCCTATCTCTCTTTCTTTCAGTAGCGGAAATGTAAATGTGAGATTCTGGAAACGAGATCTAAATTTAGCGGGAACGGTCAGGTCGGGAAGAAAATTATTCTAAGAGGACAGCGGGTGAACAAAGAGTGAATATATAGCGGGAGCGGGTGGGTGAGGAATAGAACCTTGCGGGAGCGGGACTAAAAAAACAGTCCTGTGCAGACCTCTACAACATGGGTCTAAAGTGACCAGACAGAGATCTTTGCAATAAATTTATTTCATCATTCAGTATTCCAGGAATTCCTCAATTAACTTGTTTTTGATCATCACAAATCATTATTTTCATTTTTCCTTTCTTACTTTTTGAATAAAAATCGTTTTTGTATCATTACGCTTCTAATGCACAACATGGGTCTAAAATGACCCGTACTCATTTCCTATGTTAATTCAGTTATGGATGAGTGTTTCTTTGCTGAATCGCTGAAAGAAATGTTTCTTATCATTTATTATTCTAGGTATTCATTATATATATATTGTTTTTAATTTGCACAAATCATTATGTTTATTTTTCCTTTTTTACTTTATAAACAAACACAGTTTTTGTATTTCTACATAACGTTTACACACATGGGTCAAAAATGACCCATATAGAAACCTTTGATATTTGCACATTTTTTTCAAGTAGGACCATTTTTATTGCCACAACTCAACAAGCTGTGTTTGTATATTTGATGCATTTCAGTCTTATTTTGGAATTGTTTCATCACAGAAAATGTTTGATATACAGGTGCATCTCAGTAAATTAGAATGTTGTGGAAAAGTTCATTTGGTGGGTTTTTGTTAAATGTGAGCCAAAATCATCACAATTAAAATAACCAAAGACTTAAACTACTTCAGTCTGTGTGCATTGAATTTATTTAATACACGAGTTTAACAATTTGAGTTGAATTACTGAAATAAATGAACTTTTCCACGACATTCCAATTTATTGAGATGCACCTGTATTTTGATATTATATTTCTCTTTCTCACTAGTAGTAAATTTCAAGATCAAGGCAACCTTAGCATTCAAATATTATGTCCAGTTACCTTGATCTTGGAATGTATTACTAGTGAGAAAGAGAAACATGTCCAATACTATTAGCTAGCTTGTTGTTGACATATTCTAGCTAGCTAACTTTAGCTAGGTCAACAAAATAAAAGTTGAAATAGAAGGTTATTGTATACAAATATATATTGTCGCTGGCAAGACGGAAACCTTATTTCTACATATTTCTTTTTTTTTTTCATAAATCAATACTATTTGCCTTTATGTCTGTCAGTGTTCCTGAAAAGTAACAGCTCTGCACATACAAGGTTTCTGTCTGACAGTGACGATATATAATAAGTACATACTTGATCAACTCTTTGATGTGCATTTAAAAATATTCTTGTCCTTTTATTTTCTTTATCCAGAGTGTTAGTATGGCTGGTCCTAGTCATTCAAGATTAATGGCTGAAATGTTTGTAGAGATGCTGCATGATGAACAGGATAAGGAAGATGAGGCATTTTTTAGTCTTGATTCAGAGTCTGAAATATCTGATGCTGATGACTTAGACTATGTGCCTCAGGGTCAATCTGGAGTTGTGGGTGTAAATTCAGCTCTCCTAAAGAAGACTCATTTGATGACATTAAAACTTGTCTGATGAGGAAACTCAGACCCAGTCTAATAGATTGAGTAAAAAGTGGTCTCGAGTAAGCATCCCCCTACTCAGGACAGAACAAGAATCCACAATATCCTGAGGAGCTGCCCAGGACCTGGTTCACCAGCTGTTGATTTTTCTGATCCTGCACCTCTTCCTCTTCGATTGGCCCTCCTGTCTGGTGTCCTCCTCTAGCGTGGTGCCCATGGTGCTGCTGGACCATCAATGCCTACACCAGGGGCAGCCAACGTCGGTCCTGGAGAGCCACAGTCCTGCAGAGTTCATCTCCAACCCTAATCAAACACACCTGAACAAAGCTAATCAAGGTCTACGGGTTACTAGAAAGCTACAGGCAGGTGAGTTTTTATAAAGGTAGAGCAAAACTGTGGCTCTCCAGGACTGACGTTGGCCACCCCTGACCTACACTAACTACACTGCATGGGTGGTGAGACCAGTGCATGACGGCTATTCATCAAGGAGCTGGTCAAAGAGCTTGTCATGCCACATATGAAGAGGTGTTTGGAGGGCACGTCTCGCCTTCAAAACCATATTACAGAGTCAATGGGAAGATGTAGGATAAAAAAAACTAAATGCAGCCACCACCCGGCCAAAGGAGGACAAATTAGCAGCTGGTGTTCCCGGTGCAACAGGCCTGAACAGTGTGCAAGGAGCACAAACATGTAGTTGTCATTTGTGAGGCATGTAAGCACTAAAATGTCAATTTGAGATGTTGCTATACCCATGTGATTTTATTTTGTCAGTTTTATTTTCTTTTTTCGGTCACATACACTACAATTCACTACAGCTGAACTACAGATACACTACTGTTCAATTTCAGTGTTATCGGTTATCAGTGATACGTGCATGTTATTTGTGACAAAGTGTTAAATGTGTTGACCTAAATAACTCCTAAAATGATTATATTAACAAAATGTTGTCTTTATTATTTTGTTTTATCACACTTGCATAGATGGGTCCTTTTTGACCCGTGTGTGTAAACTCGACATAGTAACACAAAACCTAAGAAAAAATAAAATAATAATTGATGTTCATTGAAAACAATATATTTAGAATATTCATAGATCATGGAATATTAAATGCTGAAGTAAACTGATTTCAAAAGATGAAACAAAAAATGCCCAGCCATGCATGAAATAACAGAAAATGTATATGGGTCATTTTAGACCCATGTTGTGCATTAGAAGGGGTTTGCATAGCTTGTGCATCAAAGGGTTAATGGTATGTTTTTTGTTTGTTGTTGTCTCATACTTTTAGATACGCTGTTATTTGTAAATGCTACTGCTTATGCTAGCTTCTAATATACGGTTTTATCCTGATTAAAGCTTTAATACAGCACGACAACTGCTCGCGCGTCCATGTTTAATGCTTCTCGTAGCTATGTGAAAAATATCTGTCTGTCCATACACATAAAGTGTATAATTGGAACAGTTCATTGTTGGAGCTGAGCTAACGAGCTGATGATCCGAATGAGAGAGAGAGAGAGAGAGATACAGAGCAGGGGGACGCGAGGAACAGGATTAAGAACCGCTGCTTTAAAACATTGATTTTGAAACTTGTGAATCCGATTAGAATCGTTAGAAGACAGAAAAGCGATTCATATGAATTGATGTTTTTCGTGCACCCCTAGTTTTGGGTTTATCAGGGTTTGTGATGTCCCATACCCGGGAAGTAACTCGTTGTAGTCCCTACCAGCCGTTTTTGTAGGCATTAAACTGCCAGAATTTTAAAAGATGATATATTCGTTTGCATTGAAATTTCAGCTTTGTAACTTTGCAGATATTGTTTATGCTCAAACAACAACATTACACACTAACTAACATTAAAAAAGTGAAATCGCAATCAACCACCCCTTTAATACAACTCTTTTACTATGGTTTTATTGCATTCATGAAATGGCAGCAACATCAATATAATAAAAGACATTCAAAAAAATTTTCAATAAATGGAATTTATTAATAATAATCAGAATAAACAATAGTAATGTAGTTAAATGATTTTTTGAAGTTGTAAATAAAGTTTGTCGGAGTAGGTTTAGCAAGAAAATAGTACTTTTCATATTTAATTCAGTGTGTTTCTTGCTATTTCTTTGTAATTAGTTGTTCAGTTTACAAGCAGTTTCTTTATGGAATCCCGTTCCACTGAATAAAAAATTAAACAAAGTAACTGCGACTTTTTATCTCACAATTGAGAGTTTACATCTCGCATTTCTTACTTTTTTCTCAGTTGCATGATTATAAACTTGCAATTGCAGGTTATAAAGTCAGAATTGTGAGATATACTCAGTTGTGAGAAGAAAAGTCAAAATTGCAGGATATAAACTCGCAATTGCAAGAAACTGCAAGTTTATATCTTGCAATTCGGAGGTAAAAAAGTCAGAAATGCAAGATGTACACTTAAAATTGTGAGAAAAAAGTAAAAAAAGAAAGAAAGAAAAGTTTATATCACTTCAGGAAAAAACAATTGCAAGAAATAGCAGGCTTCCATAAGACTTTAATTAAATGTTATTTTCTTTTCTTTGTTATTTGTTTAATAATGATAATAATAATAATAAATTATTATTATTATTATTATTACAGTTTGGCTGTTACTGTAGCGAAGTGACTTATCCAAAATTCTGATTGCTAATGTGATGGACCCACCTCTGATGTCGGTGCGAGCTGCAGGCATCCCCATGATATCAGTGCTCTCAAGCCCAACAGTCCTAGAGGTCCTGCCATCCTCTGCTGCCCTTACTGTTATGGCGGTCGCCATTTCATGTCAAGTCAAGTCAAGTCAAGTCTGTGTTTCTAGTCTTCATTTATTGTTTGGATGTTTGGATCACGTCTGTGAATAAACTGCACATGGGTTCTTCACTACGCTCGCCTTCAGTGGACTGATTCATTAAA
>NW_015539832.1:578815-579199 GCF_001515605.1 Sinocyclocheilus anshuiensis | reverse complement strand
TGGAGTGGCAGGGAAGACAAGAAGCTCAGTCTTTGCCAGGTTGAGCTGTAGTTGATGATCTTTCATCCATGCAGAAATGTCAGTCAGGCAGTCTGAAATCCGTGCAGCTACCGTTGGATCATCTGGTTGAAATGAGAGATAGAGCTGTGTGTCATCAGCATAGCAATGGTAGGAGAAGCCATGTGCCTGTATGATGGGACCCCATGATGTAGTGTATATAGAGAAGAGGAGGGGTCCAAGAACTGATCCCCAAGGAACCCCAGTGACCAGTTGATGTGCTTTGGATACCTCCCCTCCCCAGGCCACCCCGAAAGACCTACCAGTGAGATAGGATTCAAACCAGCGAAGTGGAATCCCTGTGATGCCCAGTGATGAGAGGGTGGA
>NW_015539832.1:578297-578689 GCF_001515605.1 Sinocyclocheilus anshuiensis | reverse complement strand
CTGATGATTTGGAATCAGCTTTTGCAATCCGCAAGGCTTCCGTGACTGACAGTAGCGCAGTCTCAGTTGAATGGCCACTCCTGAAACCTGACTGGTTAGCGTCCAGTTTGTGAAAGAAACAATGATACCTAGTTGAAAACCACTCGTTCGAGGGTTTTCGCTATGAATGGAAGGAGAGAGACAGGTCTGTAGCTGTCTATAAGAGAAGTGTTTAATGTAGGTTTTTTGAGCAGTGGGGTTACCAGAGCCTGCTTTAATGCAGTGGGGAAGGTGCCTGTGAGGAGAGATGTGTTGATGATGTGTGTGAGTGCTGGTAAAAGTGTAGGAGAGATTGCTTGGAGGAGGTGTGAGGGGATTGGGTCTAGAGGGCATGTTGTAGGATGGCTGGAGAG
>NW_015539832.1:576765-578235 GCF_001515605.1 Sinocyclocheilus anshuiensis | reverse complement strand
TGCTTGGAGGAGGTGCGAGGGGATTGGATCTAGAGGGCATGTTGTAGGATGGCTGGAGAGGAGAAGTTTTGATACTTTTGCCTCAGTGAGGGGACAGAAGGAGAAGATGGGAGGTTTAGCAGCGGGTGTGGTTGGTTTGTTGTCCTGTGTGTGTGGGGCTGAGAATTGACTACTGATTGTTCTAGTTGTGTCTGTGAAGAATGTGGCGAAATCATCACCGATAAGCATACGTCCTATGTCATCCACCGGAATGGCCCATGACATTCCAATTTATTGAGATGCACCTGTATGACAGTCAGCAGAAGTGAGAAAAAAGTGTTTATAACGTTTTAAATATGGATATTCTTACAAAAACGCATCGATTCACTGCAGGAGGCCTTTATTCACCCCCTGGAGCCGTGTGAGGCACATTTTATTATTGATGGATGTGCTTTATTTGACTACTTTTGGACTGTTGAACAAAAACACCCACCTACTCCCATTATAACGCTTGCAAGAGCCAGGATAATTTTTTTTTATATTACTTTGATTGGATTCATCTGAAAGAAGAAAGTCATATACACCCTAGGATGCTTTGAGGGTGAGTAAAACATGGGCTAATTTTAATTTTTGGGTGAACTAACCCTTTAATCATACACAATTAAATAAACATTATCAAACAAGCTATGGAGCATGTGATTTTCTCTTGTGTCAGATGGTGCTTAAGATCCAGTCACAGTTCCTTGACTTCCTTGTTTAAGCAGATTGACTAATCTAGCTGATTTTTTTGTTTGTTTTTGTTTCTGAGATGGTGGAATGAGTTGTTCAACAAGTTAGATTTTCTACATAGTAGTCTACAGAAAGCCTGTAGGGCAACTACAGATATTGCTAGTATTTAAAACACTCTGAGAGGAAAGACCATTTTAATTGGCAGACATTCAGTAAAAAATGAGTTCCACTTTCATTTAGGATCAGTTGCTTGTGAATGGTTATTTGGTTTTGAATCACAAGGGATTTTCTAGTTTTGCCTGGACCGCACTAAAATGATAAACATCTCAACAAAAACTGAATATGTGAAATCAGCTGCCGCCATCACATGAGCTTGGGTTTTATCATCCGATAGGCTCGTGTCTCCAGGAGGAAGTGCTGCTTTGTCAGAGTTTCTGAGAGTCATGTGGTTCTCTACCACATTTACAACACTCCTCAGTCATCGGCTCATGCTCACTGTATCTGTGCTTCTGTTTCTGTCATTTTTCTTAGACATGCAGTGACTCTAAATCTATTCAGTATTGCTTATAATTTCATGTTTAATGTTGTATAGGCTAATTATAAACAAAGTTGCTCACTTTCTTTCCATTTGAAATGATCTCCATTTCTTGTATAATGTCACAGCAATTGTCATGTCACATCCTGAAAAAAATTAATTAGATAAATATCAGTCTCTAAATATCAGATAACATGTATATATATATATATATATATATATATATA
>NW_015539832.1:517912-575700 GCF_001515605.1 Sinocyclocheilus anshuiensis | reverse complement strand
ATATATATATATATATATATATATATATATATATATAAACTGATATTTGCAGCTTTATATCTTGATAGTTTTAGAATTTTTTGTATTTTTTTTATTATGATAACTTTTCTTAAATTTGCAAATTATACTTCAGTTATTGTCTCGGAACTACTTTAAAGACTCAGAATTATGGCTCCATTTCTTGTAATTCCAAGTAGTAATTTGAAGAGTAGTCTTCACCAAATGTTCACTTGTGATAGAGGGCAGATAGGAAGACAAACGTTTCGTTGTCCTGCAGGCATTCAGGAATGTTGGCATGTCTGTACGTGGTGTTTTGTCATGATATCTTTGATCCGTGCTTCACATACTTCACAAACCAGCTTTTTAAATGCGAGCTTCATTAAAGAGGACGACCTGGTGTATCCTTAAGCTAACTAAGTCTTCTTTAGAAGTCTGTTTTTAGAAAATGTTTTGACCTAACATGCTTCAGTTTCATGGATCTTCAGTCTGTTATGTGAATTGTGGTAGTGCTTTCATAATTGTCCCATTTGCTTGACATTTTATTAAAAAAAAAGAAAAGAAAAAAAAATCATGCACATGCCCCTCTATTCCAGAAAATACAGTAAATGGTCTTTTCAGGGTTTTTGTTTCAGCCTTACAGCTGTTGTTTTGGCACATGTTCAGTTTTTGTTTTGTCTTTGTTCTGATGTTTCCCAGTATTGTTCATACCTTCCCTGCTTTGTCCTTCATTATTTCTTCTTGTATCTGAAATGTTTCCCTATGTACACTTTATCAGTGTGACCCAAGTTACAAGACCTTGATGCTGACCAGAAACATTTCTAAGAGATGAAAATATACAATTACTTCTAGTGTTTTTGTTGCAGATGTGAGAGTTTAATGGTAGATTTCATAGACACTTTTCATCTTGACACCATAGTGAGATTATCTCATGCATCTGGTGTTATAATGTCACAATAATTGGTCAAAAGAAAGCGCTCAGATGAAGCGCACACTCCAAAACCTTCACTGTTCCTTATTTAACACCTACGTAATGCTCAAGATCTTTCTCAGTGGAATGTTTTCTATCCATCTGTGAAACATCCAGTCATTCCTGAGCAAGTGCAACTCAGTCTCTCTGCCTATAGTCAGGATGAACTAATAGCTAACAGTCTTTCATAATGTTCGTTTTGAACAGTTTGAATCTATTATTTTATGAATATGTCACAATGGAGCAGACAAAAACGCTATAGACCCGACAGAAAACCAGCAGTTTGTGTGCGAGTAAAAGATGTTTACTTGGATCTCTTAAAGGCACATCATCAGAAAAAAAGGTGTGTTCAGGTTTGAGGGCTTAAACCTGAAAGTTTTTAAATATACTTTTATATTGCAATCATTTCACATTCAATCTTCAAATTAATGTAGAAAAAACATAAAGACTGTATATTTTTAATATTTGTTTAATGGCATCTTTTATGACTGAAGCGAGTATCACTGATATCAATACTACTGATGTCTCAAAATAGTTATTTTTTCCCTAATATTTAGTCATTGACTATAGCCATTCAACATTATAGTATAATTGAGACCTATCAATTTTAACAATTAGACTTTAAAAAAATAACAGCTTCTAATTTAAAGGTGACATATCATGAAAATCTGACTTTTCCAGGTTTTAAGTGCTATAATCAGGTCCCCGGTGCATCTACCAACCAAGGAAACGTGAAAAAGATTTAAAACGCATGATTTCAGCACGATAAACATGATAATCAGAACCAAAACAGATGTTTTTAGCAGATACAAGCTGTAAAGGCGCAGCTCTATTCTGGAAAAGGGGGCGGGGAGCAGCAGCTCATTTGCATTTAAGACACAGGCCCGAAAAACAGCGTGTTTCTGCTTCCACTCAAAATAAGCATTTTCAGAATTATATAATAAATGATCTGTGGGGTATTTTGACACCAGAGACTTATATTACATATTGCAAAAAGGGGCATAATATGTCACCTTTAAGTGAACTTTAACACTAGAACCAACACGGGGTAAATTTTACCCGTGGCTGTTTTTCAGATGTACGTAAAAGATTTAAAATAAAACATTCAAGTCTCCCAGTCATTGACTTTTACTAAAATTATGTAATTTACAATCCAATGTTGTTAAAAATTATTTAGATAAAACCAGATAAAAAAAACGGGGCATTTATACCTATAAGCTCCAGCGGGTCAAATTTACCCGCTATATAATGCATGTATTTTCTTGCCGCTTATGTTTTAACATTGTACATTTCTAGGCAACATCTTTCACTCACTGATTTAGCGGTTATCATTTTCATAAATAAAGTCAAAATGACAAAAAAAAAGGCGATTTATGGAAGGTAGGTATTAGAAACACTAAATGCCATGAGTGATGGAGAGTCTGATGGTAAGTTATGCGTCCTGGGTCGGCTCAGCATCTGACAGTGATACAGATATCATATTTACATGCTTTAGCCTAACGTTACTCTAATTGTTCAAACTTTGGTTTAATTATTACATTTTTGTCTTGCCATATCGTTTATTATTCGCTACTGTGTTGCTATTCTAGTCTGGCCGTTTCCTGAAGAAAGAAAACTCCGATCTAGGCTATATGATGTAATGAATAAAACCATTTTTTGATTACCCAAAGTTTAATGGTGTTGTTCTCTTGGTGTTGTGAATTTTTACTTTATTTATTTTTATATTTTTTTTTTTTTAGCTTAGGCTACTGACCGTTATGGATTAGTGTAGCCTGCATTAAAAAAATCTTGAACATAAAACAACAGGATACAAATATAGTTGATGACTAGACATAATCATTTCACGACTCTAGACACTTCTTTGTGAAGACAGTAGCATAATATAGGTTTATTGTTCGCTACTGTGTTGCTATTCTAGTCTGGCCGTTTCCTGAAGAAAGAAAACTCCGATCTAGGCTATATGATGTAATGAATAAAACCATTTTTTGATTACCCAAAGTTTAATGGTGTTGTTCTCTTGGTGTTGTGAATTTTTACTTTATTTATTTTTATATTTTTTTTTTTTTAGCTTAGGCTACTGACCGTTATGGATTAGTGTAGCCTGCATTAAAAAAATCTTGAACATAAAACAACAGGATACAAATATAGTTGATGACTTAATAATTTCATGACTCTAGACACTTCTTTGTGAAGACAGTGGCATAATACAGTGAAATAATATGTTCTTTAGCCATATAAATACAGTTGTCATGTGCGTGGGTAAAATTTACCCGCTGGCGCTTTTAAGTGTACAGCGACCCCCGGCGGTTCTAGTGTTAAACAATCGTCACATAAATCGCCATTATAATAAATGTTAATTTACCTGTGCCCTTCAGCAAACTAGGAAATATACAGAAATTGAATAAAGTTATCAAACACTAAATTCATAGGCGTAAGCTTAACGTTTGAGCTTGGGGAGGGGGCCAAACCAAGTGAGTCGATTTGGTCAGTCAAACTTTTAAATACATTTAAGCATTTCTGTAGTAAGCGTACAGAGTCACACACAGTGTACCATTTAAGCGGTTTTACTCTGATTACACAGAGCTGCAGCAAGCGCGTGAGGTTGCCATGGCAACCAGATACACTGCATGCAAATTACTTGTAAAGGCTGCACTGCCTACTTTTGCTGCGCTAGCAATAAATACGTTGAATAGAATGCGCTATAAACATGTTTGTCAACAGAACCGCAAAGTAGACTTAAGCAAATCAGCGAGTGAATTACCCACTGCTTTAAAACAGATGTCTGTTGGACATGATTCAAGTTAAACGCCGATTAAGCAGTTTATATTCAGATATCTAGCCTATTTCTAGGTTCTGTTCTGTGTGCATTAAATTACATTTGGATGTAAATGGTCTGACAAATGTAAAGCACTGAGCTGCTACAACGAGCGTCCTGCGGGTCACCTTGACTGTCTAGGTCTGGAGTTATCAAGCACAACATCAGCATCAGCATCGGCATCTTCATCTGACTTTATTTTGGTTCGGTCCAGATTTCTCTGCAGTAGGGCAGGACCAAAATATTCGAATATTTGTTCGGTGGGTTGGCATTCGATTTTCAATTTTGATATTCGAATATTCTTTTTTTTTTTTTTCGAACACCTGGCATCCCCCGCCAAACTGTTCTCATTCGCGCTTGAATATGAATCGCTCATGAGTGAATGTCATGAACGCCATGATTAATTTCTTTTACCTCTTTTCGTGACATAGGCAAAACTAATTTTTGGGCCCCCACAAAAATATTTCTTTATCAGTGAAACCGTTACAGTGTTTTCTATCGGAATAAGCGCTTGCGTTCAGTCAATAAAAATCGAATCGCTCTTAATTTCTTTGAGAACTCAGAAAGGCGCGGCGTACCACTTCGGGAGTTAGCCTATTTCTCTAATCGCTCCTGTTCAAGACGAGACGGCAGAAAGCGCATCATGTTTTTTATTTTTTTATTTTATAAAAGCACAGCGTTTTGTTGATATTGTGAGTGCACACAAATAAAAGTAGACCCTTTTCAGCTACAAAGGATGTATTACTCTTACCTTTATGAGCAAAAATGACGGCGTATCCACTGAAAAAATTGCAAGTGATCGCGCTGGCGCCTCCATGTCCTGCAAAGCGCCTCCGCACAAACTATTGGATATAGCGCACATTCATCAAGGTTTAACATTTAAACATTTTTATATGCTTGAACTGTTGTATATCTATAGATTTTATTTTAGGCAAGTCGTGATGATTTGAGAAGGCTAAATTCATCAAACATACAGTAGGCTCACTGTCTGTGGCTGGCCGCTTGGTCGTTACTTTAAAAAAACAAAAACTCATAGGCTATTTAACGAACAAAAAATGCTCCAAACGTTTTCTTAAATTAACTTCATACAAAAACGAAACGAAATATAATCACTTTGCTATTACATACAAAATTGATTTTAATGGCTGAAACAGTAGTTGTCATGATCTCCAGCTGGAGTGCCCATGAGCTCCTCTAGAGGGCACTCCACAGCTGTGAACGCAGCTGTGGAGTGCCCTCTAGAGGAGCTCATGGGCACTCCAGCTGGAGATCATGACAGTAGTATAAGCTGTTTTGGGAGAAGGGGGAAAAAAGACGGGCTCATGTCGGGCTCGGGCCGATAATTCTGATAAGCTGTCGGACACGGGCCGGGCTATATGGCCTGAGTGTCTCGGGCCAGGGCCGGGCTAGGGCCTAAATTTGAGGCCCGTGCAGAAGCTCTAGGTTCTATTGTATTTTGTCGCGGCGACACGGTGTTGAGAGAAGAATATGTTCAGCCCACTCCCTCCGAAGCTTCGAATATTCGGTGTTGATTACTACCGAAGCTTCAAAGCTCAAAACATGGTATTCGGACCAGCCCTACTCTGCAGTTGTTGTACGATGTAAAATAACGCTAAATATCCATTCATGCCATGCAACTGGCAAGCAGTAATAGGCTATTATCCGCCAAAACTTCTTATGCAAATGAGATTAGGGAAGCCATGTTTGATTTTATTTATTAATTTATTCACAAAATAACAACTCCCTCCGAAGCTTCGAATATTCGGTGTTGATTACTACCGAAGCTTCAAAGCTCAAAACATGGTATTCGGACAAGCCCTACTCTGCAGTTTTTGTACGATGTAAAATAACGCTAAATATCCATTCATGCCATGCAACTGGCAAGCAGTAATAGGCTATTATCTGCCAAAACTTCTTATGCAAATGAGATTAGGGAAGCCATGTTTGATTTTATTTATTAATTTATTCACAAAATAACAATTTAAAATATATTAAAATAACTACATTATGAGCATAATTACTTTTGAGTTGAAAGCATTATTAATTAACAAATATTAATGTTTGTTAGTTAATAATTAATCCTAACCCAATCCCCAACACCCCAGTCATCTGCCCATGACTAAATTCTAAATTAAATATAGATAAATCCTTAAAGCTATAAAAGTTATTGATTTTCTATTTTTTCTTTTGTTCTTTAATTAACAGACATCACAGCAGCTGGGTTATTAGGTTATTTGGCTGCTATTACTTTAAGAGCTGCTGCTGCTGATCTGACACACATGCTCATATAGTTTCATTCACGCTTTAATATGAAATGATGCAGGCTACAGTGCGCGCTGCTGCATGTATGCGTGCAATTAAAGCACATGTGCTACGTACACAGTATAACGGCAGACAGGACAGGAAGATTCGATTTTACTGACATATGGCCTGACAACATCTCATCTGACCGCAGTTCACTGTTGTTCTACTGAAGCTCCTCGTCACCTGTAGCTTTTACGCACTCGTTTGATAAGCGTCTGGTGCTGAAGTTGGAATGCACGTCTGAAAAGTTTTTCAGCGCTAATTCGTCACTGCGCGTCTTTAGTAAAACCTGACAGTACAATTTTAATGGCAAAAGTTGTTAGTAAGTTAGTCAAGAAAAAAATAGACAGAAGCAGCAGTTGTGTGTGGGGTGGTCAATCCTAGCTCCGCCCCTGCATTAAATATTTTTTAACACTGTTAAACTGGAAAAATTAATCACCTGCGTTAATGTGCTAATGTTGACAGCACTAAACTGTAAACTGACTAAACTGACTACACTACAGTATATACATATGTAATTTAAAAATGTTATTATTTAATCATGTTTAAAAAATAGTTTATCCCTTTAATAGAGCATAATGAAATCCTCTTAACCTTATCCTTGGCTATCAATTTTTGTTAACCTGTTTTGTGTATTCAGTAACTGAAATTAAACAAAAAAATCAAAGGAGATTCCTTGTTGATGCTACATATTACACAACTATGAGGAAAAAAGAATGAGCTGCATAATTCAGATAGCAGAGACTGTGCTTCATGACTGATGTCTGTGTTAATTGTACTAATGAAATTGTCCACAGGCAGCTGGACACACACACACACACACACACTCTCTCTCTCTCTCTCTCTCACACACACACACACCCTCTCTCTCTCTCTCTCACACACACACACACACACACACACACACACACACACACACAAACACACACCGCAGGAGCAGTGTAGCTTAGACATCTGCCCACCAGGAACATGAAGCTGACATATGCTGCAATCCCACTTCACACCTCACTGCTAAATGACAAAGGCCAGCTCTCTTACACTTGTACAGTAATTATGACTGTAAGTCATTTAAAATATTAATTGCAATTCATCTCATCTTTCTGTAGTTACTGTAATACGTTTGTGCATTCAGGTCTTTTTAAGCAAGGAATCTGAAATTCCAGTGGACGACTATAACAGTGGCGTATATGTGCATCTACTGTAAATACACTGAATGGAGCAGTGCACTTTATTCAGCAGATGTAGGTCATGACACTAAAATAAGTGCTTTTGAATTTTACATATATATGCACTGCTGTTCAGAAGTTTGGGATCATTAAGATTTTTTATGTGTTTTGTTGTTGTTGTTTTACAGAAAATAAAATACAGAAAAAAAAACAGTAAAATTGTGAAATATTATTACAATTTAAAATAACAGGGTCTTGCAAGGGGGTTCTTACAAGGGTACTTGTGATCTTACAAGGGTAAATAAAGAACTTGTTTCAATAAGTTTTATGTAGTATTTTCTTTACTCTTTATTTCAAAAACTACGTCTAAAAAGGGTAATATGTTATGTATTTGAGGTCTGAGATGTGGCAACAGTGCAGAGAGAGAGGGCAAACTTTATGCATTTTAGCTCAGCATTGCCGTCTAATCAGCCAGTGTTGTCTTAAATAGCCTGCATAGCACTTCATCTTTTATAACATTGGATTTTGACCAAATATATTCAGTCTTGATTTTTGTAAAATGTTGCAACAAGATGTTTTTTTTTTTTTTTTTAATCTATCAATTTTTTTTTTTAAATTACAGTTTTGGACATATAAGATAATAAAAAAAAAATACCTTAAAGTAACTACAAGTGAGCATGTAAAGCAAATACCTTTAAAATAAATTCTGTGTAGAGCATGCCCCCGATCCGCGCAATGTTCTCACCTTTTTTCCCTCTTACCTGTTTGCATCTCTGTATAATGTAACAATATATACTACCGTTCAGAAGTATGGAGTCAGTATTTTTTTTATATAAAGAAATTAATACTTTTATTCAGCGTGGATGTGTAAAATTGGTAAAAAATTATAAAGACTTACATTGTTAGAAAAGATTTCTATTTTAATTCAATGCTGTTCTTTTTATTCTATTCTATTAACTTTTTATTCATCAAAGAATCCTGAAAAAAGTATAACAGGTATAACATGAACAGGTTCATTGTCAAATTTGGTCATTGTGAAAGTTAACGAAAACTAAAACTATAAAAAAAAATGTTTGGTTGAAAAAAAAAATTAACATTAACTGAAATAAAATATTTTAAAAATTAACACTTTACCTGAAGCCTATCTTTTTAATGCATAATGCTTTAAAAATATATCCATAAATGTACATTATGGTGCATTAGATATTTTTATACATAATTGTAACCAATATTAAAATGCTTTATAATATTTGCACATTCCTTTTTACACTGTATTTGGTGGTTTGAAATGTTTGAATGCATTATACTTTCTAAAGCTGTAGCAATGAATAGAAATTTGAATGTATTAAGACTGTTACTACAGTGATTCATACGAGGCATAATTAATGCATAAAAAATACTTTTATAAAGCACTATATAGGCTTTGAGCAAAGTGTTGCCAAAAACTTAAACTACTTTTATTTCAGCTTGACATTTTTCATTTAGTTTAACTTGATGTACTATAGTAACTGAAATAAATATGAATAAAAACTACGTACATATAACACAAAAATTATAATAATAAAATTAATTTAAATTTTTTTTTACCTAAACTTCAATCAACAAATTAATTGAAAACTAATAAAAAGCTGCAATATAACAAAGAGTGAAAAATTGAAGGGGGTCTGAATACTTTCCGTACCCACTGTATGTGTGTGTACGGAGTATATTTATTATTTATATATAAACAGACACACATGCATGTATATATTTAAGAAAAATAAATATATATAATAAATTATATGAATATAAATATATACATGTAATTTTTTTCAAAATATATACTGTATGTGTGTGTATTTATTTATATATATATATATATATACACACACACACAGTACACACACATATATTATGTAAACAAAAACTTTTATTTTGGATGCGATTAATCATTTAAAATTAATCGAATAAAATTAAAAATGAATTCAAAATATTAATAAAAATGTTATTTCAATGATATTAAAATAACACTTTGAGTCCAAGTTTGTGGTTTCCCTCTCTCCTCCCCTGTTTTCTGTCTGTCTCCTTGACTTCACTTTGGAAATGGTGCAAAAAACATGCATTGAAAAAGAAATCAGGAACTTAGGAACGGCAGGAGGAAATGTGAGGTCCTCAGGTTGGTTGCATTGTTTCCTTTCTGAATCAGGCGCAAAGGCTCTGCCTCCCATCACACCATTAAATGTAAAAGACAAACTCATGTTATGAAACAAGTGGTTGGCTGTGAAAGCGTGTTAACACGGCGGTCTGAGCGGAGGAGCTGTTGGTCCCCAGGGCATGATGTTATTATCATGCCAAATATCTGTACACACACAGACCTAGTGTCAGATCTAATGTTATATATTAGTTTCTGAATAACATTACACTTTTGCACATCCTCACGCAGCTGGACATTAAAGTGGATTTGCTTAAAAGATCATTTATCAAATTGCTAGTAATAGCAGAACTACTAGTTTAATAAAAATTCAAACATTTCACGTCTTTATGCATGTCATATAGAGTTTCAAAACTCCAGTTTTTCAGATAATCAGACCAAATGAGCAAACCAAAAGAGGAGATGTCCCATTTTGCTCTGCATTTTTGTGTGGAAAGCATATTAAATCCAAGTAAAGTGTCTACTTTAATGTCAACATATGGGTGAAATAATGTTCGACCGTCATTCAGTGTAACAGATATATTTATGTAAAAATGAAACGACATACTTATTCTGATCTGTACCTATGAAAATGTATAAAAGAAAAAAAGTGATTAAATTGGACTATATTTTGAATGGTTGATGACAAATGGGTTGTAGTTTGAAGGATAGTGGCAAAAATTTGATTTAAATTAATTATTTAAATTTAAAATGAATTAATTAGTATTTTGGGGGCTGCAATGACCCTTAAAAAAAAAGTATTTTAATAATTGCCTGACAATAACTATTGTTACACTGAATGACATTTTAGTAGGTGTCTTCTATAAATCATGGTAAAAATGTGTGAATAAAAACAAGAACAGATAAGAACAGCAAAATAAAATGAAGCAAGATGCATTCTAAGGTATGGAGAAGAAGAAGAAAAAAAACAAGATTTAAACTTGAATTAAACTTTTATCATATTGATGCTTGACCCATATGGGGTAACTCACCAAATTTTTTATTGACTTTTGTCACTAACAAAGTCATTCAGAGATCCAGTTCTGCTCTATATTTGAGTCTTGTTATATTGACTGCTGGAATAAACTCATATTTTTAGTATATTCTAGTAAGTTGTAAGCTTGTTGTGTTGTAGAGGAACACTGAAGAAATAAGCAGAACCATTTGCTGAACTTTTAGTCATTCAGATGTAATAACAACTATTTCACGAGTAACTCTAAAACAAAGTACAGTATACAGTTTCTGAGGAACACCATTTTCAGTTCTTGCAATTAAGGTTTTTACATTAAGGCGAAATGCCATGAAGCTTGCAAACTTTCAGAATTTTTTTTTTGGCAAAAGCGTGGTATCTTCTAATCAAAAAACTCAACTCAACAAAAACTTCAAACTCAATGTACAATGTGCATGAAACTAAAACACATGACTTCAGACCTTTGAGCATTTATGATGCATTTGTCTCCAACAAAATTGCAATATTTATGTCATGAAATGGACTCTGATAACAGTGTGTATATATTTGTAATACCTGCTCATGGGTTTGGTACAGCATCAGCTCAGCAGTGTTGTGTGAGTTAGGCAGTTAAAGGCTTTTCAAGGATTTTAGGGCTTTTGTTTCCCGGACAGGAAGGAGGACACAGGAACAATGATGTCAGGATAATTCACTGCTGCACAGTGTTGTCTTTTGGGCTTTTTTCTTCTCATCCTCCCGAATTTGTCCCTTGTCCAAGATTTCTTTGTTGCGAAGCTTATCGATGAACTGCTTACCTGAACAGACTCTTTATGCTGAAGCGTTTCTGGCTTTAATTAAGGCTGTCCTCAGAGAGCAGCAGAGGAACTAAACTTGAGTTCACCTTCCTGTCTGAGTAAACCACATGCTGGCTCTGTGCTGTCTGCCCGTGGACCTTCATGTTGTGATTAATGGATAAAATCCTGTATGTTAC
The DNA here is from genome assembly GCF_001515605.1 of Sinocyclocheilus anshuiensis. Taxonomy (NCBI): domain Eukaryota; kingdom Metazoa; phylum Chordata; class Actinopteri; order Cypriniformes; family Cyprinidae; genus Sinocyclocheilus; species Sinocyclocheilus anshuiensis. The sequence continues at coordinate 564,338 of NW_015539832.1, read as the reverse complement.
ATTCTCTTTCAACTTTAAACTAAAAAAAAAACAGTGTGAATGTTCATCTTCAGTGTGGCCTAATGAAACTTTATAAAGTGAACTGATGTTTTGAGAGAAACTGTCAGCATGCCGCTGAGGTTTTATAGAGGACAAGAACTGTGTACACTTTCCCTTCTTAGCTTCACCTTTGATGATCAGATATCTGTGCTGCAGATGTGACATAAGCACTCCAACAGAATGAACAGAAAGAGTTAATTTTTGATATAATAATGGGGGTACCTTTACCCGATTTAGCAGTTTTTGAGTGCTTGAGCATTAAAGTGAATTGGTGATAGTCTAAAAAGACATCAGAGATAGTGAGATCAAGATTAGGATTGAAACGTCGTGATTTACAGGTAAATTCCCCACACCTTAAAAAAACATAGAAAGCAGTGAGCAGGACTGAATCTAAAAGAATGTCTGCATAAGGCCCGAAAACCCCGAGTCTGAGACGTTGCAATCATTTATGTAATAGAGGAAGGGTGAGAGGTAAACGTTCATCTTTCTTTCCTGGATGAGTTCATGAGGAGAGAGATGGAAGGGTGGTGGAAAAGGCTGATGCTGTTAGGATCGTGACAATGAAGATGAAACTGAATTCCTGCTAGGGTTGCTTTGATTGAAGGTGGCTGGAGTTTACAGACATTGGCACAGTAAACTATGAAGGCGCATACAACTTGCATGTTTATTGGAATAACAGAAACTGCAAATGCAGTGGAGAAGAGGGAAAAATAGGACCAGGCAGAGTCATACACTTTCAGAGTAGATTTGGCCATCCTAAACCTCATGTATTTACTAGCTGTTTCCATATAAGAAGAAAGTGGACTTAATCCAAGACAGTTTTGCTGAACGGGGGGCAAAGCAGGCTGGATGGATGTGCTTCTGGGCAACGGGTATGGAATTCCTGAAATTTAAAGTGTGAGAGCGCGTCAGCTTTATTATTGATATGAGGTAGGAAGGTAGCTTTGAGGATAAAATTATTGTTAACGCAAATCCATGTGAGATGTCTAATTAAACGGTTGATAAAGGGGTTATCGGAGCGGCTTTTATTGAGGATATTGACTGTGGATTTGTCATCACACAAAAATGAAATCTTTTTGCAGCACCCTTTGTTTCCCCAAAGCAGACAGGCTATGACAATTGGATAAATATTGAATAGCGCTATAGTTTTAATTTCTGGAGGTAGGTTGATAATTTCACTGGGCCATGTGTCAGTGAACCATTCATTAATTAATGACCCTCCAAAACCGATTGACGGAGCTGCGCTTGTAAAGAGATTGAGAGAAATAGAGGTTACGAACGACTCATCATAAAAGAAAGATGTAGATGGTTCCAAAAGTGTAGATCAGACTGGCATCCTTCATCTAAATAAATAACTTCATGTAGGCTAGTGACAGACTTTGACAGCTGCAATAATCTGGAAATGAATGCGCGACCATGGGGAATTTTGCGCATAGCGAAATTAAGATGCCCTAATAAAGACAAAATATCTCGCTTCGAAACGGTTTCTGCTATTTGAAAAGACGACATAATTTGCTGAATGCGGTTAAGCTTAACTTCGGGAAGAGAATCTTTCATGGCTTGACTATCAAGTGTGATGCCCAAAAATTCAATAGAGGTTGAAGGACCTATTGTTTTTTGTTCTGACAGAGGAACATTGAGGTTTGAGGAGAGCTTTCAACGTAGAGATACAGCGATCGGAAGGAGAACAAGGGAAGTCGACGACTAGAAAATCATCTAGTAAGTGAAGGACGAATGGAAGTTTATAATTATTTAACAGGATCCAGCAGAGCGCTTCTGAGAGAGAATCAAAGATTTTTGAACTACTACGGCAACCAAAAGTTAGTCGCACAGAAAAATAAAATTTTGACCTCCGCCTGATGCCAAAAGATGCCACTGGGAGGGGTGAAGCGGCATGATTTTAAAAGCGTCAGTGATGTCGGCTTTGCCCATCCATGCGCCATTCCCTGCTGATTTAATGAACTGAATAGCGTGGTCGACTGAGGCATAAGCTAAAGAGAACACGTCTTCGGGGATTAAACTATTAATGCTAGGAATTTCTCCGTTATGAGGAGAAGATAAGTCTATAATTAATCTTTTCTTCCCTGAGTATTTTCTAGTGGCTACTCCTATGGGATTGACACGGTATGCGTTAAACGGGGAGGTTTGGAAAGGACCAATTAAATAGCCCTTGTCCAGTTCTTTTTGAATTAAGGAGTCAACTTCTTCAGGTTCTCTTATAGTGGACAACAGGTTTTTGCATACTAGAATACCTTGGGGAAGGAAACTTAAACCTGCCAAAAAACCTTGTATGAGCCCGTAAGAAGAAAGTTAACAAAGCATGGGTTAGGGTGTAGAGATAAATGCTTAGACAGCTCATGGACGTTGATAGGTGTAGATGGATGTTTATTCATCTTTTGACTAGGTTGGAGATGCTTTGAACCTACGAGGACAAACAGCTCTTGGGTGACTGTCTCCACAGATAGCACAGCAATGCAAAAATTTACACTTGAGGTAAGGACACACAGACTCATTGAAATTGATATATACAGGAATGCCAGAGCCTTCTGGATTTCTTGCTTTGCTTTGAAAGCGTGCAGAGAACTTGGAACCAGGTTCTGGTTTGAGAGACCGATCAACTCTCCCTATAGACCAATCCAGTTTAAGATTGAAGTGCTGGATGTACATAGCAGCTTTTTCAGAAAAGGATTTGTGGTATTCGTAAAACAGAGAACCACCATAGTTAATAGCCAAATCTGAAATTATAGTGAGGTAAGTGTCTAACAGTGCGTTCACACCAGACACAAATGTAATTATTCGCGCGAGTAGATTACATGCAAAGACACGAATAGAGGCGAATTCGGGCGATGCGAATGACTCGATATGCGCGACGCGTTTGCCACGAACGCACGATATTCGCTTCAATTGCGTCTTCCGCACAAATTCAAAAATTTCAACTCGAGTGGAAAATTCGCATGACGTGTTCTCGCGCAAGCCAATCAGCGAAGAGTTTCTTGACACGTTCAGTTGAATCAGACAATAGAAGAGAGCATTATTGCAGCCGTCTATTATTTTATAGGTCTGGAGCATAGAAAACAATTAAAATCAGTTGTAGTGGTAGTTGTATTTTATTAGCATGGCTACAGAGATGCTGCTATCAATAATAAAAATAATAGTAATATCAGTGTATATATACAGTCAAAAAGTCCCAAATACAATTCCATTGTATTTGGGACTTTTTGACAACAGGTACAAAACAGCAATTGTAGTTATCTCCACCATGGTTGATCACGCTGTTTTTATTTGCGCGAGTGACACGAAAAACATCCCGCGAGTAATCTAGAGCGAGTGACGCGATGCGCATATTCGCTTCGTGTCTGGTGTGAACACACCATAACTCAGATCTTCTTTTTGGAAAAGCCTTGCAAATAGTGTCTCTGTAAACCCCAAAAGCGACATTAAATTCTGCAAGTGACAGGCTTTTAGATAGTCTAGGGTCACATTCTTTCAAAATAACAGAAATGTCCCCACAGTCAACGATTCTTTTATCAATAACTCCCGAAGAACAAAGCAGGATTTTAACGAGATTGATATCATTACCTGCCAAAATCTGGTTTCTTAAGTTCACAGGAATCGCGGCTGCCGGAGGAATGAAGGAGGTTCCGCTTGATGGTGCAGGAATCGCTGAAGCCAGAGTATGACGTGGGAACACGTCATTCTGGGGAACACCTGGGAGTTCTGTGGGGTGCGCTGCAGAGGGAGTGGCCGAAGAAGAGGACATTTCTAGCAGTGACACTCTGGCGTCCATTTTATTAATCGAAACTTTAATGTCGAAGAGGGCTGCAAGCACTGGGTCTCGAGAATCTTGAGGGATGCTGTAAGGCTTATTGGCCGAAGAAGCGGATTCTGCCGCGGGAGTCGTGTGCTTTCTCTTAGCTTTAGATTTAGCTGGGGCTTGGTTAGACTGAGAAGGTGGATTCTGATCAGAGTCGGAAGAGGCGAGGAAGAGGGAAAAGAGGTCTTGATGAGATAATCCCGTTGAAACTGCGATGTTATGATTAAATAAATTCTCCAGGATCCTAGGGCTTGGCCAGTCTGATATGGAGGCTTGGCGATGGGCCAGACAGACGCTTGTACATTTGGCAGGGAGGTTAGAAAGTTGTTCTTCGTCAGCGTTTCTTGTGTTAGAAGTGTCGTCATCTGGATCTGAACCAGGGTCATCGAGGGACAAGACTTCCTCCATGTCGATGTTAGACATGAACCTTATAATACTGGAGAGCCCCAGTAACAGAAACAACACTAAAGAGAGAGCTCTCATAGCACGCAGTGACTGCACAGGTTTGCAGGAGACACGGTTATATAGAGGAACTAGTAATGAATGCGTGAAGCCGATTGGTTGGAGAAGATACAATTGAATGAACCAATCAGGACGCTAATCGAGTTTCATGGCTGAACTATTTATTTCTTTACTGATTTGATATATCTTTACTGATTTTATCAAGTAAATGAAAGAATATCTTTGATATTGTAAGTAATATTTCCAGATGAACACTTACTGGACTGAAGCAACTTTGCTTTACTCGATTATCCAAAAATCAAGTAAAGCAAAGAGTCTCAAAAATCAGGCTTTTAAAGGAATGTTTAATTGTTCATCTCTAAATTATAATTGCAGCAAGAAATAAATGAATAAATACCTTTTGTTTTGTTTTTTGTCTAAAGCATCAATAAATTTCATTTTTCTAAACCTTATTTCATATGTAAGGCTTTGCAGGGTTAACATGCATTTCCAAATGCATTTCCATGCAAAAAAATAAATAAAATGCATGTCATTGCCAGGTGTAAACAGTGTCTTTGTATTTAACACGGTATATTTTTCTTAAAGCCTGAACTTGTTTTGAGACAAACGAGACAGAGAGAGTCTGAGTACATAATTTAGGATCTATTTTAAAACATTCTTTCTCTAGTTTGCTAGCAAGCCATCTGATGAGTCTAATAACATCTTGGTGTGACAGTACAGGAGATCAGTGCTGCAGGAAGTTGTTTATTAGTCTCAGCCGAACGGTGCCTGGGGTCTTGGTGGGTTAAGGGTCTGGTTGAACTCATTTGTGCAGATTCATTTGGCTGGTCTGTTTGATCCTGCCTCATCTGGATTCTGCGGAGCAACTATTAGGAATTCCTATTCATCAGACTGAGTCTTGAACTCTTGCTGAGCTCTGCTCTCTACGTATATCTATTAGGGATGGGAAGATTCCCCGATTCGCTCGGAGCATCGGCATAAAAAGTGAACGATGCGATGCATCGGTTTAAAAAGTGTGCATCGGCTACAAGTTGTCATTTATATCGCGATGCATCGTTTCTAACATATTTGCATTGGTAAAACCCGATTCATTTATATATAATTACTAGTGGATGCGCTATACTTTTATTATTTAGAAAGTGACCAATAATCTGTGACCAATATTTTATATGTAGATTTATTTATCCTCTCTAAACTGTTTCTCAAGCGCTCTCTCATCACCGCTGCTGCGTGAATATCACGCATCACAACACCACGGACAGAGACCCGAGGTAAAACTGGGATTGAAGTCCAAAACCTGACTTGAAATAACCTAACAAATCAATCGGGGCTAAAGCGGTTCCATTAACGACAAATTAAATTCACACAATCTCACTAATTTGTGCACGCTTATTCTTAAGCAGACCTTAATGTCGATCATGGATCAAATCGATCCACCATGACAAACAGCAAATATATTTGTGCTGTTTAATGCATTTGAGACATTGTGTTTTCCTCAGTGCATAACTGACATGTCACAGACACACATGCTAAAATAACAACAACTTACTGACACATAGTAAGAAATGGTTATAAAAAACTGAAACAGAAGTGAAACAAGTAGTAGGAAAGAGGAGAAATAAAAAGCTTTATTTCTTATCCTTTGCCGGTGTCCTGCCCGGTGGAGTCGCACGCTAGAGTCGATGCTCTTTACACTCTTCGGTCTTACCACGACCGCTTCCGTGATAAAATAAGCTTCTTTTTTATTCCTTTAACAAATCTCAAATTGAATTCAGCTGGACACACTTTCCTGTTTATCACAACAAATGGCCAAGCAAAGCGCACGACACTGACAAGGTACGCGATACAGTACGAGACCAAACGCGATTTCAGCACGTCTCCTAAACAAAACAAGCGTTTCCTAGCAACGACAACTGCGCTAAACACTGAGACAAGAAATAAATACACTTACAAGCTGCTTTTAACTTCAATTTAAATTTAGATTAAATTTAAATGTAGTCATTTTCTTTATTATTTATTTTAATTTTTAATTCAGTGATTTTAACTTTTAATTTAGTTATTTTAATGCTTTAAAGAGCAATTTTAGATTGTAATGTTCTGCTATCTGTTCTGCAAACTATAAAAGGTACAGCTGTAATAAAACCAGAGAGAAAGGCTGCATGGCTAGAAACTGTAAAAACAATAAAAGTCAAATAATAGTATGTGAGACAGTGGTAATATCATTATGTTCCTATTGGTCAGTAGAGGAGCTTAGCTTAGCCTGACAGTTAGCCTGCTTTAGACCAGGTTAGTTTCCCAGCATAAGTTGCCATAGTGACTAAGCTTGATCTATTATAGGCCCATGTTAAATTTGCTTTATGGAACCAAATCATTTGACAATGAGTCAAACTAACTGAAATAAGCCTGGCTTATTTGGTTAACTTGTTTTATGAAACAGGCCTCGAGGCATTAAAAGTGATCATATTTTCTCCATTGTATCATATTGCATCGAATCGCATTGTGTTGAATCGAATCGGATCACAGTGCATCGTAATAGGGGTGAATCGTATCGCATCGGTAGCTGCTTCATATGTATCTTTAATGTATCGTATCGTATCGGCCTGAGTCATGATGCACATCCCTAATATCTATCTTGTTGCATTTTCTGAAGATCTCCTCCAGGCATGAGAGAATCTCATCCTCAATGGTGCAGTGAGACAATGCTCACTTAAAGGGTCATGAACTGCATTTTTCTAATATTATAATGTTTCCTGATGTGCACTTATAATTTTAGTAGGATTTTTTACTTTACTAAACACTGTCATAATTTAGAAATGAATAGGAATTTTCTGCCTTGATTTCACCCCTCTGTAAATGCCCACTGCTGTCATTGGGTAATATGATTGCATATTAAAAAGTTTTTAATGTGGAACTCTTGAAAACTTTTACTACAATTTTACTATTACAGCTGCCGATTTAATCGTGAAAAGTGTTGATTACTGCATTATACCTGTTCTCTCGTTGCATTAAGGACTTTTAGTAAAAGTGCAAAACACAAACCATTGAATATTTTACTGCATTATTGTTGAGCCATGTTTTTTCATAAAAGTCTGTTTGCAAAGCATGTGTCAAATTGTGACTGGTTTACCAAAGAAACCACAAACAAATAATGCTCTACTGAGACTTTCACATAGCTGAAAACAAACACTTTCCCAACATTAGGATCTTTGGAAAGTAATGTTATTTTATAGGCAAGTGATCCTGTTTTAAAGAAGGAAATTAGCATGTAAAGCTGTGGAAAGGTGGGAGGGTATTTCATTGTTTATGCATACATTGTAACTGTAGTGTAAATGCATTCATGTCATCTCTGAGCTGCATTAAACAGTCTTATGTTGGATGGATTTTGTCGATACTTATTTTATTTGATTGCTTACAGCCTATACTGTCTTAATATCATAAATGTGTTTATTAAAAGATGTTAGGATTTACATGAAAGGGGATGCTTACATTTGAAAAGGTTAGAAAAGCTGGTTAAAGGTTAAAAATGCCATGGAAGTCACTTTAAGGGGGCAAATAGCACCCTGTAGTGGAAAAGTTCATTTCTATCACTGTTAGGATAGTTTTTATCCTGGATTCACTGAATCTTGCAAAGTGTCCTTCTTTCTGGCAACATTAAGTGACTCAAAACTGGAAGAAATCCCATGCAGTGTGTATTCAGCTTTACTGTATGTTTGCTCGGTTTACATTCCATTTAACCTGTTTTAGTGGATTAGATCGGTTTATTTTAATTTATTATATCATCGCCCCAAAGCCACATTCGCTTCACCTCTGCCCTTAATATGATTTATAACGCACACATGATTGTGAACTTTTTTTCTTAGAGGCTATTGAACATTTAATCGCCAGCTACTATGCAAATATTCTGCTAGTGAACTGAATTTATGTGGTATGTTCAGCATAATTGTGGTTATAACTCCAGAAAACAAGACCCGTCACCAGCAGCCCCAGCGTGGCCTTTCTGTTTCCATTCAGAGCGAGTCTAAAACACACCCAGAACATCATTCCAAGCCTACAGAGTCAGTCTGCTTCATAATGCAGAGCTCAGCGTGCATGATCACATGGCTCTAGGTATCAAAAGAGCCCTGGGGATTTTTAAAACATATTTTTGGGTTTGTTGAGGGAAAACCCACTGAAAAGTATTTAGTAGTAGCCAACTGGAAAGCATCTGATGACCTTCAGTTGAATGTTTTGCTGTCTAAAAGCCTGTTCACACCGAGAATTAAATGCATCACAAATGAAAGATCTGTTCACTAAGAGAGAAATGAAAAGGCACTCTGCTCAGTCGTGTGCATTAATTATGTACACTCTCTCACTTTAGCATTTCACTTACTTTAACAGTGACACATGACAGCCTGAACATCAGCTGATGTTTTGGTCATAAAATCCTATTTGTTTTGTCTTTGCCTATGCATTCTACTGTATAGGGTGCCATTTCTGTCCAGTTTGTCTATTTAAAGCAAAGGTTCACCCAAAAAGGAAAGTCTGTCACCATACTGCATATTCATCTTAATGGCTTTATTTTCTCTGTAAATATGCATAAGCAAATGCATAAGCATGTTAAATCTGTGTAGAGGTGGATTCAGAAGCCATATTTACAGAAGGTGTTGGGCATCATATGCAGCAGTGTACTTCTCATTGCATTTTTGTCCAGTGATTGTAGAATCACCTCTGCATTTATTTGAGTTTGATATTAGTTGATATGGGCATTGTTAACTTGGACAGACTGATTTTGTCAGTGTATAGAGTTTTGTTTTCTTGTTTTCTAGGGATGTGCCACTAACAATAGATGAATCGTGATATTTGAGTCATGATATGATGCATATTACAATTTATGTTGTGCATACCTTGCCAGTGTTTTTTTTTTTTTTTTTTGCTGGTTTAATAACATATAGAACACTTTGTATGTGTGCAGCTATGCTACAGTAACATTCACCTCAGCACTGATAAAAAAACAAAAAAAAAACAAGGTTCTTTTTTAACGTTGCCATTATTGCACAATAGATTATTCAGGATATTGAGTGCATCCAGATATTTCTACGGACACACACCCCTGAACTACTGTGCAGTGTGGAGTTTCATGAAGAAGAGCCTGCATCAGAATGATCTCAAGTGTTGGAGGTGAAAGCAGGCGATGGATCAGAGACCCTGACACCAGTGACCTCACACAGATGGAGGGAGTGAGAGGGAGGAAAAGGGAGTGTTGTACACAGAGGCCTGAACAAACAGTGGAGGATGAGAAATTCCTCAAACAGTGCGCCGTGGGCCGGATGTTCTCGCTCCAGCAGAGCCGGGTGTGGTGGGATCTGTAAACACTGCTCTTTGATACGGGCTGATAGAGCTTCATATTACAGTACCACCACACCACTGCAATCCAGATCTCGGAGTAGTGTTTGTTTCTCTGTTATGTTGAAAAAATGTGTATGCAGTATATAGACTACCGGTCAAAAGTTCAGAAAAAATACAAAAAAAATTTAATGTTTTGAAAAAATATAGATTATGCTTACCAATGCTGATGAAAAATACAGTAAAACAGTAATATTGTGAAATTATTATTACAATTTCAAATAACTGTTTTCTATTTGAGTATATTGTTAAATGTAATTTATTTCTGTGATCAAAGCTGAATTTTCAGCATCATTACTCCAGTCTTCAGTGTCACATGATCTTCAGAAATCATTCTAATATGCTGATTTGCTGCTCAGTTATCAGTTATTAAAATCAGTTCTTATTATTATTAATGTTTTTGCTGCTTAATATTTATGGATTTTTTTCTTTGATGAATAAAAAGTAACATTCTAAATGTCTTTGTCACATTTGATCAATTTAATGCATCCTTGCTGAATACAAGTATTATTAGTAGTAGTAGTAGTATTAATCATACTTACCCAAACTTTTAAATGGTATATCATGGTGTCAACAAAAATATTTAACAGCACAATAAATGTTTCTTGAGCATTCAGCTTTGAGCAATAAATTATATTTTAACATACATTCACATAGAAAAGTTATTTTGAATTGTAATACTATTTCACAATATTACTGTTTTTAACTGTATTTTATTGAGCAGAAGACACTTCTATAAAAACATTAGAAATCGTAATTATTTCAAACTTTTGATCAGAATTCAAACCTATTTTCTTTTTCGTTACAGTGACCAATAAGAAGCCAGCGCAGGTGTTCCTCACGAAGGTGAAGCAGTTTGAAGGCTCCTCGTCTTTCGTCAGGAGATCACAGTGGACCATCAGTCAGCTGCGGCAGGTCAACGGCATCGACTCCGTCCGAGTGAGTAGATGTGCTCTTGCTCCTTCAGATGCTGTGTTCTGTTGGATGCCATTGATCTTTGACTGCCTCTCATCATCCAAAAATGTTCAGGATTGCCCAGAGTTTGACTTGATATTTGAGAACGGATTCGACCAGTGGACTGCGGGTTCAGCTGGAGAGAAGTGCGTGTTTGTCCAGGTCCTGCATCACACATGTCAGCGGTTCATCCCCGAAAGAAAACCAGACTTCATCAACTGCCACTCCAAACTGCTGGGAGGTGATACGTCCCGTTCAAGCTTACTGTGCAATCTCTTTCACTATACGCTACTTTTTTGGAGTTTTTAAAATAAAATTTTGGTAATACCTACAAAGAATTCCATCCCCGTCAGTCAGTCAATCAATCAATCAAATAGAGGGTCTATTGTATGCATTTGGCTCATAATTTTATATAGTGGCTGGTGAAACTATTGTTCTATTATTGCACTACTATACTGTAGTAACAAAAAACAACAGCTTTTTAAAATGTTACATTCTGTTTTCTTGTTTGGATGTTTGATTATTGCTAGAAAATCATCTTTTTAAAAATCCGATTTTCAAACTTTATTTAAAGGTCCAAAAATTTGGTAACATACTGCAAAAAAATCCCCACTCATATAATATTCATTTGTAGAGGTCGACCGATATGGGTTTTTCACTGGCCAATGCCAATGCCAATATTTAGAAATCAGGGAGCGGCCGATATATGATGCCAATTTTTTTGGCCGATATATTTGGCCGATATGTTTGACCAATATGTCATAAAAGTGAGTTTGAGTAAATGATTATTGCAGGGTACAAGATAGTAATAGTAGTAGTAGCCTAATTCTGAGTAATAATACATGGCTCAAAACTTAAGCACCTTCTCAAAACAGTTCTGAAGCATGCTTTTTGTTTATGTTTGCTGACAGACCCCAGTGTTTCCCACAGACTTGCAAATGCAAATTGATTCTCCGCCAGCAGGAGGCGCTGCTGGAGTGGGAGATATAGCTATGTCCCCGGTAACGGCTGTAATCAAATAAGCACTGCGCTCACAAACGCTACTTTATATAGTAGTAGTAGCCTAATTCAGAGTAATAATACATGGCTCAAAACTTAAGCACCTTCTCAAAACAGTTCTGAAGCATGCTTTTTGTTTATGTTTGCTGACAGACCCCAGTGTTTCCCACAGACTTGCAAATGCAAATTGATTCTCCGCCAGCAGGAGGCGCTGCTGGAGTGGGAGATATAGCTATGTCCCCGGTAACGGCTGTAATCAAATAAGCACTGCGCTCACAAACGCTACTTTATCAGGCATTACAGGAAAGACGAAATGAAAATGACATCGAAGCTTTTCTGAAGACGGTCGGTTCTTTTCAAAGATACATTCATGATTTTGAAACATGCAGTGCTCAGTTTATTCAATGAAGTATAAGCCTTTTGGAAAATCTATTTGTGGGGAGCCACCACAAATAACTCAATGTATGGGAAACACTGGACACTGCTATAAGCCAAATGGCCAAGTGATAACAAAAATAAAAGAGTTCACACATATTACACAGCCTGCTTCTCATAACTGCTTAAGAGTGCGCTGGCCACAAGAGATGACATCGTGGATGCTATTGTCAGACCTACACACACATTTCACATGGAAAGCTAACATGCACATTATAATCAGCCCAGATGTTTCATCTGAATTGCATGTGTTTCTAATTTCACATGTTGCACTTTCCGGCATCAATTCTAGTAGAGTAAAACGTAATTCTTTCGAAACGGTCTGTTTTGCCCTGCCATCATTAGCTGAAGCTGTGTGTGAACAAGAAGCAGCTGCAGAGTGTGAGCTGCTCCGTCTCACGCAGCCAGAGAGAGATTCTCCGGCGTTCCGCAATAACGATTAGCTGCCCGCAGATGCGCCTGCCTATAAATCGGCCTAATTTGCAGCACAATCGACCGATGCCGATTACTTAAAAAATGCCAAAAATCGGCCGATTAATCGGTCGACCTCTATTCATTTGTAAGTTGCTTTGGATAAAAGCGTCTGCTAAATGACTAAATGTAAATGTATAATATTTTTCCCAGTTGCAGGCAAACTGTTTGTGTAAAGTTCTTTATTATTCCACTGTATTTTCTGTAGGACAGAAAATCTGTTTTGTTCTGCTAATCATGAGAACTTTTAGCAAGTTTTTTTGTGTCTTTGATGTTTATAGCTTATAACTCATGGACATGATTAATGGAGGGTTTTCTTTTACTATAATTACCCTGACACTCACTTTATTTCAGATTCTTTTCTGTTTGGTGACATATTACTGGATGTAATTTAGAGGTGTAACAATACATTAATGTTCTCAATGCATCCTGCTTATGCAACTACAATAATCTTGACATATAACTTCTAAATAATTAAAATCAATTTAAAATGCCAAAAGATTCTCATTTCAAGTAGCTGACAATGATACATTTTTTTTGTAATAAATTAGGGTACATGTACTATAAAGGATTGCACATGTTTTTTTCTGCTGCCACCTTGTCTAACATTTTTAAGGTGCAGGCATTGATGTGGGGTTATATCTGTAGATTATTCACACATTTGTTTAATCAGGACTTGTTCTGCATTGCAGCAGCACCAATGCGAGCGCAGACCGTTCACGTTTGTATGCTACAATTAAAGTGTTGAAGGTGCTGATGCTATTTTAACTGTGTCCTGGGGGAAGCTTCCTCCTTCTCTTCCCTGCCACTTATTCCTCCCACTTAATAAATAACAGCTTTTAGTGTTGCTGCTTGTCTTTATTCTTTTAGTGGCAGTCTGACTCAGTGACTGTGTTACTGTGGGAAGCAGAGTTGAGGCTCCTGAGGGTCAGATGGCTGGTTCTGTTGCCTGGCAGAACTCAGTGAAGCTGAGCAAACATGAATACACCTGACTGTGAGCTTAAAGAGACATAATGATAATGGATATAAAGATATATAATGGTTTTTAGTCACGATCTAGCTCATATATTGAATAATTTCTTACAAAGATTTTATTTCCCAACCTTCAACCTTTAACATCCATGGAACTTTTCCGTTGCTCAAAAGGTTCTTTATAGTGGGAAAATAATATTTAGTTTGTCAAAATGTTCTTTACACTAAGAAACAAAAATAGTTATTTTAAGAAATGATCATTGAAAGGCGCTTTGGGGGACCAAACAGTGGACAAACAATTAAATATGCCTGTATATTTTAATTAAGTTTTAGCGTTTGTTTTTTGTTGTTGTTGTTGTTTTAGTTATTTTAGTACTTCAACTTTAAATAAAAATGACAAATGTTGCCTTGACAACTAGCTGAAATAAATTATTTAATTTTTTTATTTTTATTTAAGTCAATGTTTATTTTATTCAAGTAATGAATGTGTTTTTATGGTTTATGAAGGCATTTCAAAGTTTAAATTTAAAACTTTAAATGATCAGTCACATGATCTCAAAACATATAATGCATGAGCATATAGTAACAGTTTTTACGTCAACATTGGTCACTCTATAGTTAATGAGATCATGGAAGCGAGGAGGTCACTCTGGCCCCTCCGGTCTAAGTCTCACACCAGTGCAAAACAAATGTCGTGAAGCTGCTCAGGTGTGGGACGAAAACTGTGGGGATCCATGTCACCGCTGGTTCAGCTTCATTATTAAGCGCCATGGACAGACGCTGGATAGAATAAATGACATGTTGTGCTCACAATGGGCTTTTTATAATGCTGGACACATTTGCACATCCTGTAATGGAAAATCTTGTGCCACCATGTTTTTTCCACCATTAGGATGTAATTTTCAGGATAATTTCTGCATGATTTTTAGCTCAGCATTGTGCCGTAGCTCTCTTGAAATCTCTCTAGATTAATATATTGTCAGTGGAAATGCACCGGTTTGTGTCTCAGTCTCAGTCATTCTGCCCTGGAAGTGCTTAAGTGAATATGCATTTGTGGCATGGAGCACAAAACCAGTCATAAGTAATACGGGTATATTTGTAGCAATAGCCAACAATATGTGTCAAAATTACTGATTTTTCTTTTATGCCAAAAATTATTAGGATATTGAGATCATGTTCCATGAAGATATTTAGTAAATTTTCTACCGTACATATATCAAAACTTAATTTTTGATTAGTAATATGCATTGCTAAGAATTTCATTTGGACAACTTTAAAGATGATTTTCTCAATATTTTGATTTTTTTGCACCCTCAGATTCCAGATTTTCAAATAGTTGTATCTCAGCCAAATATTGTCCTATCCTAACAAACCATACATGAATGGAAAGATTATTTATTCAGCTTTCAGATTATGTATAAATCTCAATTTCATAAAATTGACCCTTATGACTGGTTTTGTGCTCCAGGGTCACATTTGTATTAGGAGTGTAACGGTACAAATATTCGTACCAAGAATTTTTGGTACAGGTCTTTCAGTTCAGTACGCATGTGTACCGAACAAATACAGCATCGTTTTAAACACTGCATGAGTGGAACTTTATTGGAAACTTCCAGTTGTATATATTGTTTCTTTTGATAAGAAACAAAGTATCATCTTTCAAATGATTCAAAAATTCAAACAATAAATGTAGTTTTGGCGCTCTTTGATGTGGCGTGACAGATCGCTGTATAAACACCTCAGTTCAGCACGATCTTTACTACTACATTTAACGCAAAATAAATATGAATACAATTTTAATTCGAATTTAATTTATTTAAAGAAAGAGCCATTTGTTCAGTAAACCACTGTTTAATTAAGAACAAAAAGCAAATTTATGTTTAGTTTTTTCCCCTGCTGTATCGAAACCACACCGAACCGTGACCTCAGAACCGAGGCATGTACCGAACTGTCATATTTGTGTATCGTTACATCCCTAATTTGTAGTGTACCTAAAATCTTAAAAGTATATTTTAAAGAAACTGTTCTTGCAGATAATATAATATAAACAAAATAAAAGGCCACTCAATATGTAAGATTTTTTTATTAAAATATCCAAAAACCACTAGAACAGTGTTATATATTTTGCTGACTTGTGTACTTACATTATCCCAAATGTTTCGAAGAATGTTTAAATCCAGAGAAATAAGCAATTTTAGCTAGTGACACGGAGCGTGTCTATAGTGTCATTGTGTCGCCTGAAGTCATAACCCCTCGATTTCGGGTTTTGTTTTGTAGAAAACATGGAAACACCAAAGACGCTTTAATATGTTGTGCATTTTAATAGACCGGTGACGAGCGCACAGAGCAGCATTATAACAGAACTAAATGTATCTAGTATGATAAAACAGCGCTGCTTTACCCCACATACGCACGACCAGAAGCAGAGGAAGCGGTCGACTGTGGCATAATAAAAGCTCCGCTGCTTTCGAGCCGTGTGTCACGCTCGTTCAGCGCCTCGTTTCGCTTCGATGGCTTTCAGCCTCACTCTGCTTCATTCTACTACGTTCATAAATCATTAGCTCATCCATGAACATGATTTCTGCCTGAGTCCCGTCGGATTGCTTCGGCTGCGGGGATGAAGACCACAACTCCCATGATTCCACACTCAGTCACGGAGTCATCTAACCACGCCTTTGTCTCTTTGTTTGTTTTGAATATGCGCCCTCTAGTGGCGAAAATTACATATTGTGCCTTTAAGTGTAAAGAGAGACACTTTCATGACTATGTTTCTTAACATACTTTAAAAAGTGCACTTTGTAATAATATAAAATTAAAAGTTTATCTTTAAAGTACATTTTAAATCATGTTTAAATAATCTTTTGTCATGCTATAAAGAAGTAGTGTAGAGTGGGGGAAAACGCCCCCCTACTGTTTTTCCCAAAATAACCACAAGATAAAGTCAAGATAAATTTGTATTGTAACTGTGGACTACGTTGACGAGAGAGATGTAGAAGTTTTCACCATGAAGCTTACACTGGTGATGAAAACCGATTTCACACTAAATGATCTAATTTTCAACAGTAAGAAAAAAAGTTTTAAAGTTTGTTTTGTAGAACATCACAGTTATATATGATATGAGAAAAGTAGGGCCTGTAGATAGGGAGTATGTGTTATTTAATAAAAATATAAGTATATTTTCAGAATGACATATATTTTTTTTTTTTTTCAAACATAGTCTGTTGAGTAAAATGCCCTGAGGGGGCAATGGGCAATTACTGTAGTTATTCTGTTCTGAACATCAAATGCTTTGTTTTTCCATCAAATGTATTCTAACTAGTTGGTTGAATAAAAATATTTGGATTTTATATTTAAAAATGACTAAGTTAGCATCAGGTAGCTAGTTAGCTTGCCAGTTAGCATCAGCTAAGAAAATGTTTCAAATAGGCTATTATAATTTTGTAATTCATAATTATTGATTATATTCTTTTTCATTTTAAGCAAAACTGTCTGTACTCTGATTTTGCTTTAAATGTTTAAAGCAAATTGCTTTGTCGGACTGGGGGCATTTTACCCCATAGGTGGGGTAAAACGCCCCCTTGGTACAAATGTAATTTTTGTTAAAAATCTAATAACATGAAAACTCTGGACATTTTTCATACTTTGTCTAAAATGTATGTCATTGTCACTAAAACTATGATAACTTTTCTGAACACATTTAAAATTACACAGTCCTTAAGGGGGGTGTTTTCCCCCACTCTACCCTACACTTGTCTGATGTGTTGACTGACACACTAAAGCACATGTAAAGTACTTAATAATTTAACTTCGGTGTGTTATTTGAAGTTAATATATTTTAAATGTACTAAATTGCAACTTCATCATTGCAACTATATTAAAATATATGACGCACAAGTTTCAATAGGAATGACTTTAAAGTATATTTTGGTTCACCATGAATGCTTGTCAATACATTCAGCAGTTCACTTTAACCATATTTCAAAGACAATACAAATAATTATGAAATTAATTACATATAAAGATGTACTTGAGTCTTACTTAAGTGGGTCAAAAAGCACTCTAAGTTCAATTTAGTAAATTTAATATAAATTTAAACTATAATACATTTTCATATAATTGTAAATAACATGCAGTTAAAGGGATAGTTCACCCAAAAATGAAAATTCTGTCATTAATTACTCACCCTCATGTCGTTCCAAACCTGTAAGACCTTTGTTCATCTTCGGAACACAAATTAAGATATTTCTGATGGAATCTGAGAGCTCTCTGACCCTCCATAGACAGCAATGCAATTAACACGATCAACGCACAGAAACGTAGCAAGGACATCAGTAAAATAATCCATCCGAACCTCAGGGGTTCAATCGTAATTTTACAAAGCTACGAGAATGCTTTTTGTGCACAAAGAAAACAAAAATAACGACTTTATTCAACAGGATACATTTTCTACATAGTTTACGCTGTGATCTGAACAAAAACAACGTATCCGCATGACGCAGCTGACACAGAGCAGCATACGCTGTTTACGTTCAGTGGATACTCTCCAAAATGGCGCTAGAGTGACGCGGAGGAGACGTTGAATAATTTCGTTATTTTTGTGTTTTCTTTGCGCACAATAAGTAATCTCATATCTTCGTAAAATTACGGTTGAACCCCTGAGGTCACATGGATTATTTTACCGATGTCCTTGCTACATTTCTGTGCGTTGATCGTGTTACTTACATTGCTGTCTATGGAGGGCCAGAGAGCTCTCAGATTCCATCAGAAATATCTTAATTTGTGTTCTGAAGATGAACGAAGGTCTTACAGGTTTGGAACAACATGAGGGTGAGTAATTAATGACAGAATTTTCATTTTTGGGTGAACTATCCCTTTAAGTGTCTGAAAACATTACATTCAGTTCACACATATTTCTATAAAGTTTGTTGTTTCTGTAATAAGTACTTCTTTTTCACAAGGCGTTACTGCTAGCACACATTCTGTGGAGGTGTTTTCCTGACGCGTTTCTCCTGATGTGTGTGTAGGGAACAGCATCCTGCACGAGGCAGCAGACAGCGTTAGCAACGCGGTGCAGAAGGCCAGTCAGGCGCTGAACGAGCGCGGCGAGAGACTGGGACGCGTCGAGGAGAAGACGGGCGAGATGATGAACAGCGCCCAGCATTTTGCCGACACTGCACACAAGGTGAAGTGTGCCACAAGTCTGTCTTTACTCTTAGCCAGTTTCTGCAGACTTTCTGTGAAAACACATTTGTGCTTCTGTGCTGCCTTCATGTGGCGACTGCATGAAAGAGACACAACCGCTGCTCAGAAGTTTGTTTCTGAAAGAAGTCTCTTCTGCATTAATTTGATCAAAAATACAGTAAAAACAGTAATATTTTAAAATATTATTTCAATTTGAAATAATTGCTGTGAATATATAATAAAATGTAATTTATTCCTGGTGACAAAACTGAATTGTCAGCATCATATCTCCAGTCTTCAGTGTCACATGATCTTCAGAAATCATGCTAATATGCTGATTTGCTGCTCAAGAAACATTTCTGATTATTATTAATATTGAAAACAGTTGTGCTGCTTCAAGTTTTTGTGGAAACCATAATAATTTTTTAAACATTAACATAATAACATTAGGCATGTTTTTACTGTCACTTTTGATCAATTAAATGCATCATTGCTATTGATTTTTATAAAGCATAAATTATAATTTTTTTCTTTAATGCATTATCAGGTGAACCAACACATGTATATGAAGCAAGCATGCAAGGGACAGGAGATTATTTAACATGATGTTTTTTTTTTTCAATTTATTAGACATTTCATACTCTATTTGTACAGTAAATTTGCAGTTTGATCTTTAAAAGTCTCTCTCTCTCTCTCTCTCTCTCTCTCTCTCTTTAGCTTGCCATGAAGCACAAGTGTTAAGCCTTTGCCACCTTTGCCATACTTTTGGAGAATCTGGTACAAATTCCTCACCCCTGCTTAACCGCTGCTGTCAGAGAGCGTTACGGGACGTGCATGAATATCATATGAAGAACAGTGTGTATCAACATGGCTGAGGCCTTGAAAAGATCATGCTTCCTCTACACATGGATGGGATACTTGGTCATTGCAAGCTTAAACAAAGCCTTACTCCTGTGTCCTCACTCTGACAGACCTTAATTATAATTTTAAAAGATTCATACAAAAGATTTTAAATAGTTTCAAGGTTCAAATGCCTGCTGATATATGATATCCCTTCTTTTT
The DNA here is from genome assembly GCF_001515605.1 of Sinocyclocheilus anshuiensis. Taxonomy (NCBI): domain Eukaryota; kingdom Metazoa; phylum Chordata; class Actinopteri; order Cypriniformes; family Cyprinidae; genus Sinocyclocheilus; species Sinocyclocheilus anshuiensis. The sequence continues at coordinate 544,567 of NW_015539832.1, read as the reverse complement.
TGTTTGCTTGTTTTAACCTATTTAGTGTTTGATAAGTGCCATCGTGAAAGAATTTTAGTGCGATTATTAGAAATATATGTATTTTTTTGTAAAAATCCATCTAAAGGGTTTGAAAAAATAGCTTATTCTATTTTAGCATAATCGTTTTTTGTTTTAGTTTTTTTTTGCACACACAAAAAAAAGTATTTTGCTGATTTATTTTTATTACTAATTACATTAATATTACTATTAATGGTGCAGTGACCCACATTTTAAATAATGTAGTTCATCTTAAATTTTGTGTTGGAAAATCTACACAGAAGTGCCCTGAGAAAAGACAAGATTCACACCCTGAGATGTGTTACGCTGCAGTTCAGGAAGGGCTGTGTCTTAACTGGATGTGTGGGATGTGTAAGTTCACGTACAGTGAAAGAATGAGAGGAGACGGTGAGGCGATGCAGCTGCAGCAGTGGGAAATATCACATGGCTATGGTTAAACTTGACTACAAGTGTAGCGTTGATTTTTAAACTGAGCGATTTCTGCGTATCTTCAAGTACCAAACGTCTTTGCAGCAGTTTGATAGCTGTTTGATTTTATTTCTTTATTTTCCCGTACAGCTCACAATACAGATCTGGAACCAGCCAGAGCTACTACAGAAACATGCACTCACACTGCAAATATGTACAACATAAACTGACAGTCTTTTGTCTTAGGGAATATTGCAGGTCTCTGAGGAGCATAAAAAATTAGCTCTTTTTTTCTCAAACTTTACTAAAAATATATGCAGCTATTAAAATAACATGAAACATGTACAAATTGTGTATTGAGGTAATTTCAAGTATTACAATTTTTACAATTTTATCTGGTCAAGTTATTATCTGATGCATTTTAAACAGGTTTTGTCGTGAGAAACCTCTGCCAAAAAAGCATATGGCTTATACTTCTTTATTGTATTTTGCAATGTTATTTTCCCATTTGATTGTTTGCGAATAGATAATGGAAAAAGTGACCAAAGTCTGTATAGTTCTCAGTTTTATGTTTTGCATTTAATAATCAAATTATTCATAATCATTCACAATAAATATACATAATCATATCTGTGCATAGAACCCTGCCTTAAAATTGCATTCAGAACACTGTTTTACTTCTGTCATTTGTAACATGATTTACAGTATAGCTTCTTTTATGTAAAGAGGCATCAGCAGTCATATGGTTTGTTTTATGGATGTTGAGAACAGCTCTGATGTACTGATGTCTGACTGCGTGGCTGGGGAATACTGCCAGAGACTGGCGTCATCGTCAGAGAAAAACAGATGAATTATGAAATTGTCATGTGCATCCCAGGCCTAGATGTTCATGTTTTTCATGTTACGCTTTCATGATGAAAAACAACCCGTTTGCAGTGATCTGGCCACATTTTTGAGAATGTAGAATAGCGTTATCTCAGTCACTAAGTTGTAAGTCTTTTTTTTAAGGGAATATTAAGATATTGTTTAACCTTTAATACAATGTGCCTGTGCTACTGTGTGGTAAATGGAATAATGAATGGTAATAAATGACATTATCATATCTCTGCTCTCGTAAGTACATTTGAAACACTCATTCCGATGCAAGAAGGCATATTTGGGATTATGTGATATCAAAATGTGTGGGCTTTTCCCCAGAAGCTTCTTTATTTTATTTATTATTTTTATGTTATTTTTTTCTTTCTTTCTTTCTTTCGTTCTTATATTTCTTATTTAAACGATTTTTCTCTGTTTCTTGGGTTTCTCAGGAGAACACAAAGGGGGTTGGCTAAGTGCACTGTGAGAGTTTCCCATTGAGGAAGCTCTGCTCCAGCCTGGCCCTTTCCTTGAGGGATGGGAGTCAGGTATCTGCACCTTGTGGTTTGGGTGCTGCATCTGCCGAGGCAGCATGGTGGCTCAAATCATGGGGATTGTGGAGTTTCTCAGAGGAATTTGAGACAGGTGTTTCCATTTATCATGCTTCATCCATTGATATCAAATCTGGCTGTGAATCCACTACTGGCTGTGTCTAGCTCTATGGAGGTGGATGTGGTCAGTGTGGAAGTGGGTGTGTCTGATGCTAGCTCATCCCTATATATGAGGAGCTGCTGGAGGTGGTCACCTAGGCCACAGTCAAACTCAGCTTTGATTGGCCGTTGGGAAAACAGGAAGTGGCTTGTAGTATATTAGATGCAACTTCCTTGTAGGAGCCTTCTGTTACTCCCCGATCTCTGTACTGAGGTGTCGGAAATGTGGTAGAACCTGTACTCGGCTTGCATCGTTAATTATTGCTTCTAATTATTTGAATGTAGATGGGTTGAATAAGCATCAATACATGACGATGCCCCGGGTTGAAGAAACTCTGACTCTTTAGTTATCTCTTATCTAGTTATTTCTCCTCTGGTGTGGAATTGTCTTTGAAGGCTCCAGCATTGCCCTCCAAGCCCTGTAGGGTAACATCCAGCTTGGAGGGCAAAGCTTATGCAGCGGCAGGTCAGGCTTGGGGTCCCTGCATGCCATGGAGGTGTTGCAGGCCTACCAGCCTTGGATGAGGGTGAGGGTGTATCCCTTAAAGTGATAAAAGAACTTCTCCAGGCCACAGATCTGGCTGTCCATGCCACCTGGCATATGGTGCATATCATTGGCTGATCAATGGCCTCTATGGTTGCCACAGAGAGGCATCCGTGGCTAAATTTGTCTGGAACCGAGGAGAAAGACAATGAGGAGTCGGGGGTTGAGGAGGCACACCAAACCCAAGATGGATCTGAGAGCTGTCATTTCAGCTAGAAAGACAAAAAGAAATAGTGGCCTTGATGCCTGCGGGCTCAAGAGTGTGTGCCTCTTGCCTTTCACTCTCCGGAGGGCGGCTTCGACCTAGGGTCCCACACTTGAGGCATGTTGTCATAGTTATCTCAATGGACTCTTCTTTTATGACAAACCTAGTTGACTGTTTAGTTGAAGTATATATCCCTAGGGGCTACCCTTTTTGGGTTACAGGGTTATGTACAGTTGCATTTGTTCCCTAACTATATGGTCTGGCTCGGGCTTTTCAATTGAGGTGTGTTGCTATTGCTGCCATGACTGACACCTCTCCTGTTGGCTGGGTTGTCCAGCCTATGGCTTCTGGGAAGGGTATTTGTAGGGAAATGTTCCTCCCAGACCTGAAATGTTGCCACGTGGTGGCAGTTTTGTATATCAGTGACTGAGGCAGGGCAGTCCCTGTCAGCCTCGGTAATACGCACAAATCAGTTTGTTAAATCCTGATTATGTGGACAGACCTCAACTTTGCTTAAGGTCCCACACCATTTTTATTTTAATTTTATTGACAATGTTATGATGGATGTCTTTCAATTAGGATTTATTTCTAGTGTACTGTATATACCCGCCGAAGCAGGGGCCCAAGGGGAAAGCACCACCTTCGGATGGCGGAGGTATGGCAGAGTGAAAGTAGTCTCTCGACCGAGGTCACTACTTTCAGACAATTATAATCTGGGAACTCCATGACGTAGATGCCCTTTTATGGCCTTGATGATGCGCCACACTCTGTGTGACTGCCAGACAATGAAATTGGCGTTTTCATATATGCTTCAGACACTAGTCACACCGGAGGCATTCCCACAGCGTTAAAATCAGGACGCAGCGTCTCATTACATACACAACACTGAGATGCTTCTTGGGGGTATTCAATACTTTGCCAGATATCTTTTTTTTTCCCGTTTCATTTATTTTTTCATCAACATGTCCCTTTAGGTCAGGGGTGTCAAACTCAATTCCTGGAGGGCCGGAGCCCTGCAGAGTTTAGATTCAACCCTAATTAAACACACCTGATCCAACTAATCAAGTCCTTCAGGCTTATTTGAAAACGACATGGTATGAGTGTTGCAGCAGGGTTGGAAAAAAACTCTGCAGGGCTCCGGCCCTCCAGGAACTGAGTTTGACACCCCTGCTTTAGGTGCTCCATAAAGTTAAGTTTTCATTGTACAAAACTATTTTAGACATTATTTTTTGTTTATTCTATTATAATGATCATACATGCAGTTTATATGACATCATGATAATTGAAAGACTACACTGAATATTTAACAAAATGATGGAAAACAGGTGATCAGTTATAGGACATAAGACTTACAGTTTCCCTTATGCATGCATATCCAATGGACACAATATGTGTCAGCTACCCTTATGTTATGTTGATCCAGATCCCCCTTGTGTTTTGTTGTCTAAAGACTTGTGGTTCTTTTTGCAGAAGAGTTTATTTCTGTACTTCTCTTGTCCCAGTTGTGGAATGACTGCAGCTTTGGACAAAAGTTGCTGTTGTTTTAAGTGAACACTGAAAAGATCTGGCGTCTGAAAAGTCTGACATTTGATTGTTTAAACAGTTATTTAAAAGGCATGACTTTACAGAGAATAATGCTTTTGGACAGATTGTGAAACTAACAGGTACGTATTAGTATTATTAACAATATGTTCCAGATGTGCATCTACATGTATTGAAAGCATTCTTTCAAAAGCAGCTTGGTTGAGAATTGAATTGCACAATGCTGCATCATTCATCTGGGATCTGCTTTCTCAAATCTCAACATCTTACAATAATAGATTTATTGCAAGAAATATTTATCTGTGTTTTTGCAATACATTGTTAGATCATGCCTCCACGCCAGAAATATCAGATCCAACCCCGAACGCCAGATCCTGTCAGAAAATACCCGTTCTGTCTGGTAACAGAACAACTAGCCAGCAAAGTTATCTAATACCCAAAACCCGTTAACAGCAAATCTTGTTTGGTACCCAAAACTGTATTAACAGTCTTCTATCAGCCAAGAAGCTGACTGAGCAAAGCCAGTGAAGAGCGGAAGCAGGAGACAAAGTAATGATGATAAAAAGGGGCAGAGTTTATTGAATAATCTTAGTTGCGTATGTTTCAATGCTCAGACTTTGTCTGACCAGCACAAATCCAACAAGTATTATACCACAAGCAATATCAATGGAAGATTACTGCTTCACAACAACGACCCGTGATGTTAAAACCATTGAAATGGAGACATTCTCTGATCTCTTACTCATGAAAACAAATATCCCTTGAAACACACAATCATGCAACTAAACAACCATGGAAAAATAATGTAAAAAAGAATAACATCATATATAAATGACTAGTTAATTAACGAATCAATGAAATGAGTATATAAATGGTTTAAATGATTAGTATTCATGATTATATGATTAAAATAATATTATATAATAAATAATTGATAATTAAATTAATTAGTATGCATGATTAAAATAAGATTAAATTTTAAATATTAAATAATATTTAAAAAATAATAAAATATATTTTTTTATAAAACGATAAATGATTGAATGAATGAGGAATAAATGAAAACAAAAGAAAGGAAAACAACGCAAATGCATGGCTGCTCTCTTGAAGCAAAACACAGTTTGCATTTGAGGATCCTTGCATAAAAATATTTTTCCCCTTATTAAAAGTGTGCTGTAAGCGATTGTTCACATGTGTGCATCGAGGACGGGCCGTGCTGAAGTCACCTTTGAGCTCAGAGTGATTTGGCAGATGTGAGATGTGAGCAGCTGCCATCTCTATATCTGGCTCAGCATCCTGCTCATGCCTTTGGCTTCCTGTTGAGTGCAAAGCCGCGCTGGAGTAATCATTAATGAACTGCACACACCACACTGCTGTCTGTCCGCTGCAAACATAATGTGTGTGTGTGTGTGTGTGTGTGTGTGTGTGTGTGAGAGCGAGAGAGAGAGAGGAGAAGAGGGCAGGAGGATGTGCTTCTCCTCCAGTGATCTGTAGAGTTAAGAGATGACAAAACTAAACAAATCCAGACTGCTTTAGATCAGGTTCAGTTCTGTTAAATCAACACTTGCTTTAACCAGTCTCTGTCAGCTCGAGTTTATGATTAACTCTGAGCATGTGCACCTGAAAGTGACATCTACAGCAAACAACCAATTACACAATTCACTGCCCTGCTTAATGTATTAATGAAAAATGTATATAGCTTCACAAAGGGTTGAGCAGTTTTAAAAGCTCTAATGTGTAAAGTTTGTATTTATATTAATTTAAATAATAAATTGGATATAAATGATCAAAGTGTAATTATGTTTACACTTTAAACTTGTTTCCATCTACATTCTTGCTTATGCATTAAGGGTAATTCATATAAAATAAATATAAATAATTATCAGCTAAATCCCGACAATTTTGTCTCTAAAATGCTTTCACTGTGAACTGCATTCATTTGGCGCAAGAGATACAGGAGAGTGAAAAATGTCACTTTGCTTACAGCTGATCGGTCCAGTTTTGGTGACCCAGAACAAAACCTGTTCTGAAGCAGGTTAGTCATGTTAAAAACCAACCCACCTTCTTCAACCCGACAAACTAGAGCTTTACTAGAAAAACAATGCTACAGTGGTTGAGCAGTTCACAACTTGTTACCATGCAGATGTAGATACTGTGTACATTCTCTGTAAACAAAACAAAAAGTGATGTTTTAGAAATGATGGGATGACATTCTGATGGCTGTATAGCAACATCTACCTTAGCTACTAAAATCTGCTTCATTCTTTATATAGAAGATGATAACGGGCCAGGCATGGCTGATAAACACACACAGACAGTGTTCCTCACACAAACCCTAAACACCGTCAGAGAAGGACACATAACACTAAAATAATGCAGTAAACATGAACTAAACAGCATAGAATGCAACACAAAACCTGAATGTGCATAACTACTGACAAAGATAAGAGCCTTGTTAATTTTTTTCTTTACTGTAAAAGGTAACCAACAATTAATTAATTCTACACACTTTTCCATTACAGTTTGTATTATTATTTAGATAGTCATATTCACGGCAGCGTGAACAAAGATGACAGATTACCAGATCTCACTATGTTTATATCATACCATATACCACAGCACAATAAAACAGCTGATTCTGAAATGTTATATATAAATATGCAAACTGTGTTTAATTTAATATGCACGACGTTGCATACATTTCTAGAACAGAAACCTGAACACTGCATAAAGCCAGGTTTATTTTGTTAACATGTTATCTCTTTTTATCAGAAATGACCGTCGACAGCCATGAAATAAACAAATACGTTTTCTCCTTGGAATAAAGAGGTATATAAATCAGCTGAATGATGAACAAACCTCTCTGTAAAAACAGTTTATAGATGGGCATAAAACTATAAAGTAGTGTATGTACAGTAAGTGCTGGAGGGAAAACAGTAGTGTCTCGTCCTCAAAAGCAAAAGCTGGATGTCTGTAGCATGTATGTTTCTAGGTTGTGATGCATTGCTGTAGCTGTTGCACGTCTGGTATCTCTATCAGTGACGGATGGAGCAGCAGCGCTGGATGTGTGTTTTAGCTGCTCAGTAACTGATAGCTCCTGTATGAGGACAGACTGTATATCAGCTCTGCCGGCTCGATTGATCACACTCATCAAACTCTTCCTCTGTAGATGCAGGAGACGCACTTGACCTTGGACTAGACCTTACTGGTGGACTGTAAGCATCTAAGGCTGTTTGGCAAAATACAGTATACAGTGTGTTGCAGTTTGTTGTTAAAGTCGGTATGAAATGAGAATTCACCTCATCTGTTTTCAAAATGCATATTATAGATCTTATTCTGAACAATTCAATCTTCCATTATATATATATATATATATATATATATATATTAAAGCAATAAGCCCTACAACGTCTTCAAACTTGGCTCAGCCAATCAGAATCAAGGACCGGAACTCTCCACTTTATAAATAAATAAAAAAATATATATATTACCTGCAAAATGCCATAATCTGGTCTTTCTGGTATGGAAGCTTATTTCCACAATAGAATAATAATAAAAAGTCAGAATTATGAGATACTGTATAAACTATGAGATAATAATTGTGAGAGTGTTTTTTTACCAAGCTTGATTTTTCCTCACAATTGCAAGCTTACGTAGATCTTATATTTTGAGTTGCAAAAGAGAAGTCAGAATTGTGAGATAAAAATGTCCGATCATTTCGTCCCTTGCAAGCTCATCTTACCTTCATCTGCCTCAAGCGCAGCTGTTTTCAACATTGATAATAATCAGAAATGTTTCTTGAGCAGTAAATCAGCATATTAGAATGATTTCTGAAGATCATGTGACACTGAAGACTGGAGGAATGATGCTGAAAATTCAGCAATAAAATACATTTTAACATATATTCACATAGAAATCAGCTATTTTGAATTGTATTAATATTTTACAATTTTACTGTATTTTTTATCAAATAAATGTAGCCTTATTGAGCAAAAGAGACTTTCAAAAACATTTACAAATTTTGGAGACCCCAAAATTGTAAATGGTAGTGTATTTATCTGAATTATTTCCACATATGACAGTGACACAGATGTGATCTGAAAATGTCACATTCAGTTTGATGAATCATCCAAAATCAGATCTGTGTCACACATGAGAGGAAAAACAGATATGACAGTGTTGATGAATATGTTTGCAAGATATTATTTCAGGCTAGCTGACCTAGTGACCTCAAGGCTTTTGTAATTATGTAGTTACTGTATGTATGTACACAAGAAGGAAATAAATGAACTATGAACAGTTCCATTTTGTTTTGAATAGAATCACTTAAATGCACATTCAAATGCATAACATTTTATTACTTGAATAAAAAAAAGTTAACTAAAATAAAATAAAATATAACATTTCTATGTAATAAATAAACAAACAAAAAAACAGACATTTAAAAATAGTAACAAAAAAGCAAAATTACCAAAAAAGTTAAACAAACAAAAATAATTATTCTAACTATTAATACAAACTAAAATAGTATCTTAGTGATACTAAAATAACACTGTTCTCTACCACCAACATCAACCAACTAGCTTACACTAGTAAGTAGTCATTTAGCTACACATGTATCCAAAGTGATTTACTACAGCACATGGTCAATCGCCTGAAAGCGGCCTGAGCTTACCTGCGACTGTCATTCCACACGAGTCTTGAAGCAGCAAACTTGACCTGGGACTTCAATGTGTGCTGGGACTCTTTAATACCTCAACAGAACAGAGCCGTCTATGGGTGCTGCCAACCAGCAAGGTCACCTGCCAATCCAATTAACAATAACCCAGCATTCAATGCAAGATGAAATTTAAAAACAGAATTAAACAAGCAAAGATGCCCAGTCATCCGAAATGTCACCGGGACTCTGGAAAGCTTCCAGATAGGACGTCTCCGGTGTATCTTTGGATCTCCTGACACGTTTGTACTGTGCACCTCACGTAGAGATCCACTAGCAAGCCAAAATAAGGATCATGAGAGCTGCAAATGATGTGTGAGTATTTTTCAGACTCTCTTAATTTAATACAAGCACACAGACTTAACAAGGACCTTCCTAATGAATGCTGTGTGATTATGATGATGGAATGGAGGATAGCAAGGGCTGCACTGTAAAATAAACTATTCCATAAAATTTACAGTAAAAAAACGGCAGCTGTGGTTGCCGGAATTTTACCGTAAAAAATACGGTAGCAACATTTTAGGTTTTACAGTTTTAACTTAAATTTACAGTTAAATACCGTAATTTCATTAACTGATATAATGTTAATATACCAACCTATTGAAGTACTGAAATCTGTTTTGTACGTTTGTAATACACTGATAACCACCAAATGCAGGTGGTGATGAGAAAGTCACACGATGAACCAAAGCCCACCAGCTTTTAAATAATAACATATATAAAAGGTGCACAGTGTCATTCACACAAACACTAAACACCATCATGGTAACACACATGAAACATTCACACATTCATTTAACAACATTAGGTGTAACACACAACCCTAAAATACAAAACTGATAAGAAAAAACGAAGAAGAAACAGTTATTTCAACAACAAAAAAAACATCAAATTTGAAATGTAACGCAGGGAATTCTGGGAATGTTAATTTACGGTTATTCACTGTAAATGATACAGTCTTTTTCACTTACAAAAACGGTATACTACCGTAAAATTACATGTAATGTCCAATACCGCTTTTCACCGTATATAGTAGGGAAATTTACCGTTAACCATTTAACAGGTTTTTACTGTAGCATTTTTACAGTCTTTTACCGTTAAATTCACGGTAATTTTTTACAGTGATTTCACATTTGACACATGGATAAAAGAACCCAAGGAAAAGACTGGATTATATAGAGAAAATAAAAGAGAGAAGAAAGTGTGAATAGAGTGAATTACTTTGTTAATAACATGTAACATGTTTTGTGTATGTTTCCTCAAACATATTGGGCAGCACAACTGTTTTCAACACTGATAATCATAAGAAACCTTTTTTTAGAAAATCAGCATATTAGAATGGAGACAACATTTTTTAAATGATGCCATTTCTAATCATAATAAATGTTACTTCCAAATTACAGTAGATGAATTAGGTACACAACCAAAAACTGAAACAGAATTTGTTTCATAATTAATCAAATTTGCAACATTAACCATTATTTTCCTGTTTATTAATGTGACGCTGCTTTGAAACTGCATCGTATAAAGCACTATAAAAATAAATGTGACTTGACATTAAAGTGGGATATGAGAATGTATTAAAAAATATACAGTATATATATATATCAGCATGTCAGTAAATACTTGAGACTACATCAGATTGCTTTAAAAACCAGTGGAGACAGAATAGATCTTTTTGTGATTATATACAGTAAACCAATCAACAATTGATCCTATTTATTTCTATAGCACATTTAAAAACAGCACAGGTTTTTAAAAACAGAAGTGCTTTACAGTCCCAAAAATTACCATAAGATACAATTACACATACAATTTCACAATGTCCTGAGGACAGTTATGAGCAACAGAGTCTACTGAGATTTAAAGTATATACAGTGGGTACGGAAAGTATTCAGACCCCCTTAATGTAGATTAATGAGGAAAAAAAATTAACTTAAATGATTTTAGCAAATGGCTGCAATATAACAAAGAGTGAAAAATTTAAGGGGGTCTGAATACTTTCCGTACCCACTGTATGTAAATACATTTACTGTATTGAGTTTCCGAGTCCTCTGCGACCCTACAGAAGATAATACTGGTGAATATGGATAGATGGATTTTACTCAATTTTGCAGGGAACATGTGACACAGAATATGGAATTACATTGCCACATTATATGAAGGAAATCATAATTTAAGAAATGCAATACATTCCAGATTTGGAGTATGCGCTACCAGTATTACTGTGCTGGTGAAGGTAGAGAGAGTGGAGATGCAGTGGAGATTACATGTCCTAGAAAAGTAGTAAATTATTCAGTCAGATGACAGATACATGACAAACGCTAATTCATAGAAGCTGATACTCTGCTCGGTTTAGTGCTGATGGTGTTCAGCTGTGAAAAAGAAGTGTGCTTGTGTCAGACTCTGTTCCATGTTTTGTCTGTGTCTTGCTCCCCAGGTGTTCCTTTCCCATGTTTAATTTGTCCCAGGTGTTCCCATGATGGTTCATTGATCCCAGGTGTGTCTCGTCATCCCCTCCTCCTGTGTGTATTTAAAGTGTTCCCAGTCCCTAGTTCTCTGTCTGCTGTTGAACGTCTTCGTGTGAACGTCTTCCTGTGTTCGTCTCCCTTGGTTCCTTGGTGCAAATAAAGTCTTGTCAACATATTCTCCAGCGTCTCCTCGTCCCTCGTGTGTGTGTGCAACGTGACAGCTTGATTGCATTGAATGTGCACTTGTGGTCAACTTCAATCTTAAAAGTATATATTAAGTATATACTATATTGCAGATAAAATTAAAGATATAAAAGGCCACAGAAGTGTACTTAATTCATAATTATGTCTTGTTTAATTTTATATTTTACAGTCATTTTATTTTAATAATCTTTTGTGGTTTAAAGAAGCACACTTATTTTGTGTTGACTGAGCACATGCAAAGTACTTGATTATAATTTTAACTGTAGTGTGTTAAATATAATTTGATATATGTAAAGTTAATATATTTTAAATGTACAAATTTTTATCTTCATAATTACGCGTGTAATTACAAATATTTAGTTAAATAAATAAATAAAAAATTAAATTAATTAAAATTAAGTTTCAATAGAAATGACATTGAAGTATATTTTAGTTTTGTCAGTACATTTGTTAAAAGGTTTAAGTTTCGTTTAATAATGTGCCCAGTCCTACTTAAGTGGGTCAAAAGGCACACTTAAGTTCAAATTATAACATTTAATATAAATTTAAACTATAATACATTTTTATTTAATTCTAAAAAACATGCAATTAAGTGAATGAAAACATTAGTGATGTGAAGATTAGATCATTTTACTGACTCGACCTCGTTGATCAAAATTAACCTATTTTTATTTAAGCCATTTCATTTATTTGAGTGGCGTTAAATGTTAGATTCTCAACAGCCAGATTCCCTGAAGACATCCTATGCAAACTTGATAGTAAAAAAAATGCAGCCAAAGATAATTTATGAGGAACATAAAAGATTATTTTACCTCTCAAGTCTTTTGTTTTGTTTGTCATGCATCATTCATGAATGACCCATCACTAGAAAACATTACATTCAGTTCCCACTTAAGTATATATTTTTTAATATATTCTTTAATTCTATAATAAGTCCTCTTTTTAAAAGCACGCAATGTAAGTGTTCGTCTTGTTCACACGAGTAAGGCAAAGGTTTATTATGGCTTTTGAAGTACAGCATTATTAATCATTGTGTTGAACTTCTGTGAATTAAATGCCTGGCTCTGTTCCTCAATAGCCTCCATGAAATTTTAAAGACTCTCATGAAGGAGAGTTGGGCCACGCTCTCCAGTATTTGGCCTACAGCAGGATTGTAGAAAGGGCATCTTTGCTCAGCATTTTCCCTGATGCTAATGGTTGCTCATCACTGATGGAAATCGATAGAGCCAGCTGGCATGATGGGCAGACCTTGAGAGTATCGGTGGCTTTGGAGGAAACTCTGGATGCGATCGATCTCAGCCTAAGTGAGAGGAGAACATGTGTACAGAGAGAGACACTGTCTCAAAGTCAGCGCTGAGGTACAGAGTCACACACCGACTGCTTCAGCTGACACACACCACAGCAGACCAGCAATAACAATAAAAACTCATGAGATTGATTGTTTTTCTTGTGTCGCATCCAGAAATGCCAGAAGATCCTGTCGATGATGGTAAGCGAAATTAACAAAACGTACGAAACAATGCTTTGTCTTGCTTTGTCCTTCAAGTCATTCTTCTGAAAAGAAAAAAAGGTTGAAGACAAATTCAGTGGCATTACATGGGACTTATTGTGAAAATCACAGCTCTAGACATGCAGGGTCAAAGTGTTGGGAATATTTCAATGGCAATGTCATTTATGTGAAATTACTGCTGAGCTTATGAACAGGAATCATTAAGTATCATGTACTAATACACAATGTACAATGCCTACCACTGAAAAATATGGTAACCTAAAAATAGTATTAACTGGTTTAATTCAAATGAATAGTATTATTTAGCATCACTGAATGAACACCACAAATACATTAATTTATACAAACAAAACAAACTTTTATGGGTTAATTTAGGTTAAAATGTCTCTTTAAGGTAATAATTGCAGATTACAGTGAATTCATACGATTGTAAGTCATGCGAAAACGTGATTTTTAAGAAAAAAATAATAAACCCCACCCCTAAATGTAAGCAGATCACATGAAAACATATAAATGAGTTAGTACGAATTCATCTGAATTAGCCACCAGTTTGTCAAAATGTAAAATAGTTACAAATTGCCATTGAGACTGTATTATGCCATGATTTGTAAAATTGTAAGCCTGTCATTTATATGCATGCTGAAAGAATTAGTCTGCCCTGCACTTTCTGTCCAACCTGTTATACTGTGACATTTCCTCCTGTAGAAATAATGGCTTGAACATTCTTTTGTTTGAATTTTGATTGAACATTGCGTTAGCAGCGCAAAAGGTCGTGGGTTCGATTCCCAAGGAACACACATACTGGTATAAAATTTATAGCCTGAATGCACTGTAAGTCGCTTTGGATAAAAGCGTCTGCTAAATGCATAAATTAATTATTAATTATAAATTATAACATTCTGACATCATATTTAAGGAAATGACATCATCATGACACCTCATGACATCACCTTCTGATAATCTCAGCCCTGCGGATCAAATGTGATTGCTTAAAATTCAGCAGTAACCGTCTCACATGAAAATATGATCTGCAATAAATAACATCGTTTCTTGAAAATAGCCCATGTGCATCATGAACAGGACAACAGATTATAATGTACTTATTTTGCCTTTTATTTCTTATTGTTATTGGTGTATTTTATTATTTTATTTTATTGTGTGTACATTTATGTGTCTGTAATTGAATGTTACCGATGTTTTGTCAATGTAAAGCCTTTTACCGTGCCAGTAAAGCTGCCTGAATCTGAATCTGTGAGATTCGACAGAGAAACTCTATTATGAAGCCCTGAGCTGCAGTGGGAACCTCACGAAGAGCCGAATCAGACAAACATCCATCCACAAAGTCTCTCAACAATGCTATTTTTGTACCATTAGTCCTTGGGCACAGTGCATCATTCAGGACTCAGGAGTCCCACTTTTATCTCACCAGAAAGTAGTTTACAGAAAATGTGTTTACTGCTGAAACAGCTTTATTTTTCTTCTTGTGTCAGTGAGCGATAGATTTACAAGAGCGGCCTGGAATTTATCCTTTGAACACGGTCAACAGGACCGATATTCAGCGTCAATACCATTAAAGGTTGTTAACAGGAGACTGAGCCTCAGAATGAAGCTGTACAGTCTTTATTTCCTGTGCATCTTCCATAACGGAGAGAAATATTGTGAGTTCCTGACCTCTGTTGAGTTTGTGTCTCTATTACCTGCAGTGTCTCTCATGTCTCTGCTCATGTTGGCGCGTCCGTCCTGCGCAGTGGCCATGAGCCGCTGATTGATTGCTCACTTAAGGCCTGAACCCTTTAACACGGTCGCAGATCAGCCTTCTGCTGCATTTCACTGGAACAAAGTGTTTTTTGTGACTTATCTTTTCTCTTATAGATTATTTACTTATTCATTCCTCTTATTGACAATGTCTAAGCTGTTATTATACATCCCTTTGTTTCATAAAAGCAAGACTTGCTGCTAGACTTTTATTTACTAAAACTAAGACGGAGAGGAGGTTGAAAATTAGATTTATTACATTTTTGAACATACCTATTGCTGCCAACAACTGCAACAGCATTTGTGTCCCTGGAGCACAAAACCAGTCATAAGGGTCAATTTTTTGAAATTGAGATGTATACACCATCTCAAACTGAATAAATCAGCTTTCCATTGATGTATGGTGAGTGGCATTAAATGTTGTATTTTCAACAACCAAATTGCCTGAACATGTCCATCTATGTAATCTTGATCCTATTCTGAATTAAGAAATCATCATAATGTAGCCAAAGATAATTTATGAGGAACATAAAAGATTATTTTACCTCTCAAGTCTTTTGTTTTGTTTGTCATGCATCATTCATGAATGACCCATCACTAGAAAACATTACATTCAGTTCCCACTTAAGTATATATTTTTTAATATATTCTTTAATTCTATAATAAGTCCTCTTTTTAAAAGCACGCAATGTAAGTGTTCGTCTTGTTCACACGAGTAAGGCAAAGGTTTATTATGGCTTTTGAAGTACAGCATTATTAATCATTGTGTTGAACTTCTGTGAATTAAATGCCTGGCTCTGTTCCTCAATAGCCTCCATGAAATTTTAAAGACTCTCATGAAGGAGAGTTGGGCCACGCTCTCCAGTATTTGGCCTACAGCAGGATTGTAGAAAGGGCATCTTTGCTCAGCATTTTCCCTGATGCTAATGGTTGCTCATCACTGATGGAAATCGATAGAGCCAGCTGGCATGATGGGCAGACCTTGAGAGTATCGGTGGCTTTGGAGGAAACTCTGGATGCGATCGATCTCAGCCTAAGTGAGAGGAGAACATGTGTACAGAGAGAGACACTGTCTCAAAGTCAGCGCTGAGGTACAGAGTCACACACCGACTGCTTCAGCTGACACACACCACAGCAGACCAGCAATAACAATAAAAACTCATGAGATTGATTGTTTTTCTTGTGTCGCATCCAGAAATGCCAGAAGATCCTGTCGATGATGGTAAGCGAAATTAACAAAACGTACGAAACAATGCTTTGTCTTGCTTTGTCCTTCAAGTCATTCTTCTGAAAAGAAAAAAATGTTGAAGACAAATTCAGTGGCATTACATGGGACTTATTGTGAAAATCACAGCTCTAGACATGCAGGGTCAAAGTGTTGGGAATATTTCAATGGCAATGTCATTTATGTGAAATTACTGCTGAGCTTATGAACAGGAATCATTAAGTATCATGTACTAATACACAATGTACAATGCCTACCACTGAAAAATATGGTAACCTAAAAATAGTATTAACTGGTTTAATTCAAATGAATAGTATTATTTAGCATCACTGAATGAACACCACAAATACATTAATTTATACAAACAAAACAAACTTTTATGGGTTAATTTAGGTTAAAATGTCTCTTTAAGGTAATAATTGCAGATTACAGTGAATTCATACGATTGTAAGTCATGCGAAAACGTGATTTTTAAGAAAAAAATAATAAACCCCACCCCTAAATGTAAGCAGATCACATGAAAACATATAAATGAGTTAGTACGAATTCATCTGAATTAGCCACCAGTTTGTCAAAATGTAAAATAGTTACAAATTGCCATTGAGACTGTATTATGCCATGATTTGTAAAATTGTAAGCCTGTCATTTATATGCATGCTGAAAGAATTAGTCTGCCCTGCACTTTCTGTCCAACCTGTTATACTGTGACATTTCCTCCTGTAGAAATAATGGCTTGAACATTCTTTTGTTTGAATTTTGATTGAACATTGCGTTAGCAGCGCAAAAGGTCGTGGGTTCGATTCCCAAGGAACACACATACTGGTAAAAAATTTATAGCCTGAATGCACTGTAAGTCGCTTTGGATAAAAGCGTCTGCTAAATGCATAAATTAATTATTAATTATAAATTATAACATTCTGACATCATATTTAAGGAAATGACATCATCATGACACCTCATGACATCACCTTCTGATAATCTCAGCCCTGCGGATCAAATGTGATTGCTTAAAATTCAGCAGTAACCGTCTCACATGAAAATATGATCTGCAATAAATAACATCGTTTCTTGAAAATAGCCCATGTGCATCATGAACAGGACAACAGATTATAATGTACTTATTTTGCCTTTTATTTCTTATTGTTATTGGTGTATTTTATTATTTTATTTTATTGTGTGTACATTTATGTGTCTGTAATTGAATGTTACCGATGTTTTGTCAATGTAAAGCCTTTTACCGTGCCAGTAAAGCTGCCTGAATCTGAATCTGTGAGATTCGACAGAGAAACTCTATTATGAAGCCCTGAGCTGCAGTGGGAACCTCACGAAGAGCCGAATCAGACAAACATCCATCCACAAAGTCTCTCAACAATGCTATTTTTGTACCATTAGTCCTTGGGCACAGTGCATCATTCAGGACTCAGGAGTCCCACTTTTATCTCACCAGAAAGTAGTTTACAGAAAATGTGTTTACTGCTGAAACAGCTTTATTTTTCTTCTTGTGTCAGTGAGCGATAGATTTACAAGAGCGGCCTGGAATTTATCCTTTGAACACGGTCAACAGGACCGATATTCAGCGTCAATACCATTAAAGGTTGTTAACAGGAGACTGAGCCTCAGAATGAAGCTGTACAGTCTTTATTTCCTGTGCATCTTCCATAACGGAGAGAAATATTGTGAGTTCCTGACCTCTGTTGAGTTTGTGTCTCTATTACCTGCAGTGTCTCTCATGTCTCTGCTCATGTTGGCGCGTCCGTCCTGCGCAGTGGCCATGAGCCGCTGATTGATTGCTCACTTAAGGCCTGAACCCTTTAACACGGTCGCAGATCAGCCTTCTGCTGCATTTCACTGGAACAAAGTGTTTTTTGTGACTTATCTTTTCTCTTATAGATTATTTACTTATTCATTCCTCTTATTGACAATGTCTAAGCTGTTATTATACATCCCTTTGTTTCATAAAAGCAAGACTTGCTGCTAGACTTTTATTTACTAAAACTAAGACGGAGAGGAGGTTGAAAATTAGATTTATTACATTTTTGAACATACCTATTGCTGCCAACAACTGCAACAGCATTTGTGTCCCTGGAGCACAAAACCAGTCATAAGGGTCAATTTTTTGAAATTGAGATGTATACACCATCTCAAACTGAATAAATCAGCTTTCCATTGATGTATGGTTTGTTAGGATAGGACAATATTTGGCCGAGACACAACTATTTGAAAATCTGGAATCTGAGGGTGCAAAAAAATCTAAATATTGAGAAAATCGCCTTTAAAGTTGTCCAAATTAAGTTCTTAGCATTGCATATTACTAATCAAAAATAAAGTTTTGATATATTTACAGTAGGATATTTACAAAATATCTTCATGGAACATGATCTTTACTTAATATCCTAATGATTTTTGGCATAAAAGAAAAATCGATAATTTTGAAAGTATGTGTTTTCTGTTAGTTGTTTTTATTGTTTATATACATATATATTCAGGTTCAGTTTGTTAACACAAGTTTCATTAGGTAACTAGACAACATTAGTTACATGAACTAACAATGAAAAATCCTTCTAAAGCATTTCTTAATATAGGTTAATGTTAATTTCAACATTTACTAATACATTCAAGTCAAATTAAATGATATCTGGTAATATTATTTAATTGACCTGAGCCGACACAAATAGTTTTATTTTTATTAATTGATGTTAAAAAATATTAATAAATATTTTAACAAATGTACTGATCCTTTGTTAGTTAATGGTATTAATGCATTAAAGTAATGCATTAATGTAAACTAATGGCACCTTATTGTAAAGTCCATTAAATGTAAAATATTAAAGTCCCTGAAAGTGAAATGTAAGTAAATGAGTGACGTTGATTATGTAACAACATGATCATCAGGTTTTGTTAATATTGCTGTAATTAAAACAAAAGGACAAACTCAAAAGGAGAAAAGGTCATGTTCATTTTAAATTCAACTGTTCATACATTTTCAGTGAGAGTACCAATTTCAAGCAACAGAAACTGCTGGCGAAGCGTCAAAATCAGCAGTGACTCGATGCAGTGACTACAGTCTGGTGCAGCTGATGATCCAAATCTGCAGACCTCCAATCTTTAATCGCTGTTAGTGTGAACAGTGCTTCGTTCTGCTGATGCATCATAAACCGCTGTCATTTCTTTAAACAGATTAGAAGGCAAACTCCTCAAACCTCGTTACAAATCCGATTAAGCTGCATCAGAGGGTTTAATAGACTTTGGGTCAGGGGAATTCATTGAACTGTTTGTCTGTTTCAGTGGTCCTCAACCCTGTTCCTGGAGCCCTGCACCAATGCACATGATCAGTGTCTCATCGAACACAGCTCACCAGCTCATTAGAGGAGACTCCAAGACTGGAAACTCTTAAGACCAAGGAGACATTTCAAATCTGCATTATTAGCTACCATATTTTATCAAATTCTGGAGCTCAAGCCTGCCCATCGAGGACAGCATACTAAATATGTTCACTATTATTAGTCAAGACGTGAACTTGTGAAACTGTTATGACTATTCATAGCAAAAAAACACAATTAGATGAGTAACTTGTAGGACTAGTCTAAGCTTTTTATAAAGATAGTCACTGATCATTTCATTTGAGTCCCAGAAATATGTTTGGCTGTTGAGCAAATCCTATAAACACTTGCCACAGATATCTTCCCTCTGTTTAACAAAACCAGTTACTCAAAATGACAATTGCCACTGAATCCCTGAGAATAATGGCTTTCAATTAGGTCCTCTGCCCCACAAACATTGCTTTATAAGATTAAGGTGTACAGCACACAACAGCTTTTATTTATTTATTTTGCATGTAAACAGCAGCTTGGAGATTCCAGTAAATCACATCTTTTGTGTTCCAAGGTAAAAGAAAAATTATACAGTTTTGTGAATAACATGCAGGTGAGTGAATGAATTGAGCTGGAAGATTACACAGCTGTCTTTCGTAGAGCTGCCTTTAGAATTGAATCAGCATTGAACTAAATTGAGCCGAATAATCATGCTATTTTCTTCTCTGGAGATGATTTGTAGCTGAATTAAATTTGTATCATAGTTGATGAACTTTGCAACATTGACTTTGTTATTGAACTAAAATGAATCAACATTGAACTGAATTGAGCTGAATAATGACACTGTTGTCTTCTGGGCAGTTTTGCTGCACTGTTACTATCCAACATGCTCAAATGCATCATACACATACAGAAACGTCTCGGTTACTTGTGTAACCCTCGTTCCCTGTTTGCACGCGCTCTCCTTTTATACCCGCGCTGTGGGGCGGGGTGCGCGTGGCGAAACACGCACGCCAACTGTCATTGGCTTGTTTAGTTAACACTCGAAGGTGATTGGGCTCTCGGGCGAGATCCCAATTTGTCAGTCACGACTGACGTAACGTCGACCGTGACTGACTGAAAGGGAACCTTTTCTTCTTTTATTCTGTAAACTTTTTGATTGCCACTGCGAGCATTTTTTACTGTAGTATGATGGACAGTATGAAGATTCACCGATGCTCTGTTCCAAACACAGATGAAGAGTCTACCTAGACAGCATTTTTCTGCCAATATGAAGCTGTTTTTCTTGGCACTTTGTCACAGCAAAACACTGTCGATGTCTACAGCTGCCTACCCTTGTGAAAAAGAAGTGCACTTTAGCATACGATAAAAAAAATTATGGCCATTACATTTTTCAACAATATAAATAAGTGTGGGCTGAATGTAATGTTTCAGATGTTATTTAGAATGTTATTTACAAATAAATGAAAATTATTAAAATATAGAAATATAGGGTGCTTTTTGACCCACTTAAGTAAAACCTACCTTTATATGTAATTTCATAATTACATCTACTGTCTTTGAAATATGGTTAGTTACTGATAAGTTACTGACAAGCATTTATGGCAAACTCAATTACACTTTAATGTAATTTCTATTGAAACATGTATATCATGTACTTTGTATATTATATATTTTGTAATTACACAATTTTAATGATAAAGTTGCAATTCAGTACATTTAAAATATATTATCTTTAAATGTAATGTCACATAACACACTATAGTTACAATTATAATCAAGTACTTCATATAGTAATATGCAGGCAGATGGCTGTGTCTTTAAATGAAGATGTTTTAATAAACAAAAAAAGCAAAACAAGAAAACAGGAAACAGGGAACTCTAACTAAACAAAAAAAAGAAGAAGTGCAAACATAACAAGAATCAAGAGAAACACGGGATACATCCAAAACAACAACAAAAACTGCACAGGAAAAACACAAAAGTATTTATACACATGGGCTAATGAGAATACTAGAAATGCCTGCGCTAATCATCAGCAGAACTACAAGGGGACTACAAAAAAAACAAAAAAAAAAAAACAGGAAGTACAACTAAAGTCCCAACACCACTTAGGGAACATCTAACACTTTACATGTGTTTTACGTCAGTCAACACGTCAAAATACGTGTACTTTTTTAAAGCATGGCAAAAGATTATTTAAACATAATGATTTAAAATGATCTTTAAAGCAAACCTTTTAATTTGACATTATTACAAAGTGCGCTTTTTAAAAGTGTCTTGAAGTGTTTTAAGAAACACAGTCATAAAAGTGTCTCTCTTATAGTACATTTAGGTGGCCTTTTATTTAATGAATATTGTATTATCTGCAGGTACAGATTTTCAAAAACTACTTTTTAGATTTGAAGTATACTACAAGTGCACATTCAATACAATGAAGCACACGTCTTTTTCATAAGGGTATGCAGACAGTGAGGCAGTGAAACAGAGCCTAAAGGAAGGAAGATATCTGCTGACATGCTGCACATGCACATCTGCAAAAACACTGAAGCAGCAGTGAAATCATGAGACACTGCATGGACACGGGTGACTGGAATCCTTGTGTCTTTGAAGGACCTTCCACTGATTCCAGGACCTTCTTCCCCTGCCTCCTGGCATTCCATTAAAACCCATATTACAAAATACAAGGCAGAAATAGCAGGGGGAAAACTGAAGTATGAATTAAATGTAGCAAGAGAACAGATGAAATTGTTGCTATCGATCAGGATGGGCCTGGGAAATGTGCAGGCAAATCCAATCGTTCACTGTCCCGTGTGATTTATGCAGTGTGCTGAGAAGCTATCTGGTCAGTGGAACACGTGTAAACCTGCAGATCTGTGCTTCAGCTCTGCGCTACAGGTTTTAGCCACACATGGACGCACGTAAGTGGCCTATTATTCAGCCAGACACCATTAGAAAGAGGTCTCAGTGATTTACTGCACACTGCAAAAAAGTGAAACAACTGTGTTGTTTATTGAAAGTGCATTTTTATATTGTCTAATGGGAAATAAAGGGTTCTGGTTTAAACCAGGGGCCTGTTTCATAAAAAAGTTTACCAAATAAGCCAGGTTTATTTCAGTTAGTCTGACTTATTGTCAGCTGATTTGGTTCAAAATAAGTCAGACTAACTGAAATAAGCCTGGCTTATTTGGTAAAATAGTTTTATGAAACCCCAAAATTGCCCCAGTTTTGTTAATTTTGTCTGAGAGCAACTTAACACTCCCCATGGAAAAGGTTCAAAGAAACAATTTTGCTTTAATAGTATTTCCCTTGACACCAGGGTGTCGATGTGAACACATACTGGCTAGCTTTACTGACTGCAGAAATTATTGTGGGTTTTATTTATTTATTTATTAATGCATAACAAAATATATGCATAACAGAAAATATAATGGATATTTTAAAATTGACATCACTGTCACAATTACTACTGTGAGGAGTCAAGGAACGCAGATAAGTAGGAGAAATACGAATAACATTTGTCAATAACGTCTTTAATAATCCAAAACCAGGGGTAACACAGGGCAAGCAGGAACACACACGTAGCACATAGCATAAACACCAGACAAAGAAATCACAGGACAGACTACACTTTAAATACCAGACTAAACGAGGGTAATTGACGCGACACACCTGAACCAAATGAACACCATCAAACAAGGGAGAAACTGGGTCACGGGGAGCACATGGGGACAGAAAACACAACAAAACATGTCCAGGGGTGTGACAATCACAATGAACATTAAGGTATTTTAAAGTCGTCTTTATTCAAAGTAATGCCGAGTTCACACTGCACGATTTTCAAAGACGTCGCATCACTGTTGGTTTCACATTGAACGACTATCTGGGGTAGCATTCAGTTGTTGCTGTGTTCACACTGCACGATGGAACGACGACAGGAGGTTACACACTGCATGACTTTACAATAGGAAGAATCGCCGACAGCTCTGTCTGGTGCAGGGTTGCCAGGTTTTCGCTACAAAACCCGCCCGATTACTACTCAAAACTAGCCTGAAAATAGCCCAATTGTTTTCGAGGGGGTCCCCCAGTAAAAATCGCGTTCGGGGGGTAAAATACACATTTTTTTGTCAGGGTTCTCCTGGTACAATTCGCATTCCAGGGCCTAAATATCACGTTATTGGGGTCGCTTCAACCTGCTGACATAAAAAACAACCGGCGGCAATCGCGGATTTGGCAACACTGGTCCACAAACTACGTTTCATATAACTCCTCCCCGAACTTCCCGCTGCCCTGTATCGTGCTCTCTCATTGGCTGTAAGTCATCGCCGATGTAGTTTTCAGTCAGAACTTATTTCACACAGCGTGATTGTGAATCGCCGACTGCTCCAGATATTTTGCATGCCAAATATTTCACGGGCGTTGGCGACGCGATTCCCTCAGATCATGTCTTTGATAATTCACACTGCGTGATTGTCAATGCGTGAACGAGCACCAATTTGCCTCCGATTTCAGGCATTTGTCGGCGATTTCGCAAAACCTGTCGGCGAGTGAAAAATCGGACTAAAATCGTGCAGTGTGAACTCGGCATAAGTTATAGTAAGGAAATATTAAATGTTTTTGGTTTTATCTTAAGTGAGAATTCTACTTTAATATAACTAATTTAGCTTTTGTTTATGGTCAGATTAGGTTGTAAAGGAGTTAAAAATAAATTATACTGACATACATTAAGTAACATTTTGGCTTATGTTTAAAGAAAATATGTTGATTAATTTTAAAAATCTAATTTTGCTTTATGTGTGCTTTGGGATGAGTGTGTTCCCTTTGGTGGTGAATGAGTGCGACCCACCCTCTTGTCCTTGTCTCGGCATTGCTCACAGAACTCACAAATGACGGCATCTATGAATCACAGCAGAGTGTTTTAGTGTTTGGGAAGAGAGCAGTGACATTGGCCTTGTCACAAGCAGCTCTGCTGCGGGCCTCAGTCTGGTCACGGAAAATCAAAGAAGGCTGTTGCGTTGTTCAGAAGTGTTTCACAGAAAACAAACTGCACGTTACCTTGGTTTAAGATGCATTCATGCCACTGATCTATATAATGACGGGATCATTACATTCTAAACTGCCATTAGGGAAGTGTTCGAGCGGCCATATTGCTATTCCCTCAGCCAAAACCTTGACCTAAAATCACCTGATTTAAAGTGTATCAGTCACACAGGATTGTTTTTTTGGATATGTGACAGTCTCATTTGTGCGGTGGCCTACTTACCTGTTCTCCTGATCTCCAGCGACAATCTCCAGCGTATCTTCCCCTCCTTTATGTCTCCTTTTGTCTAAGCGTGTTCGCTACTGTAATGAACTTAAGTTTTTAATACGCATTATACAAATACCCATTTACATGCTTAGGACATTTGCATTGTAAAAATGTGCAGGGAGACTTCAGATATAAAAACACTGATTAGTTAGGTGGTTTTCTCAATAAAACCAAATGATTTCCTATTAATTCAACAAAACGTCTCAGGTTACTTATGTAACCATGGTTCCCTGAGTAGGGAACGAGACACTACGTCCTCTAGGGGTCGCTATGGGGAACGCCTCATCTTGACCCATGTCTGAAGCATAGTCAACCTGATTAGAACTGATTTCAAATTTGATAGTTTACACTTTATCAACGGTCGTCCTGCGAGACGTTAACATCCGTGTGTATTACCGATTCTGTTCATATTACTTCATGGCCAATAAGCAGAGGTTTGTCTTACGTTTACTGCTTAAATGGTTCAGCACCTATTTCAGCAGATAGAAGACCTTGTTTGTACTTGCGTTTGTGATGGCAGCTGCAACGGGGTTTTCCTCGTAGCCAGAGGGAATTCCGGAGCTTCGGATTGGTTGCTGAGATGACGTTTGGCTGACGTCGTTTCTGGGCAAGGCGGGGCGTGCATACCTTAACATGAAGCTTCACTTTATCACATGAGGACACCATCTATAAAAGTTGTGTTAATACTTCTATAAAGTTTCTTAAATGCATGTATTGTACATACTATTAAAGTTTACTTCATTTCAACATTCTGCATTTGTCGTGCCCATTCGTTCAAGATTAAACTTCACATATTACACACATTTTAATAACCTTATTTCCTAAAAAGGGTAGTAAAACACTGATTAAAGTTGCACCGATTACATGAAACACGTCAAGCATATATAAGACATAAAACATATGATTCGTGAATGTAGTTGCCCTTTTATCCTTTTAAATTATTGTCTTTTGAATTGTCTGTGTAAGTTCTATGTCCCTTTGTTTGACCGAAGGAGGGAATTACTCCCTTTTAGAATGCAGGGGGGAAAGGGGAGGTGTCCTGAGGTCATGCCCATGTCACGAGTGTGAGGAGCCTCGAAGTTCTTCTGAGAGAGTCTGCTTTAGCAAGACTTTGCGTTCTGCAGAGTTACGAAGCTTCAGCGGAGTAGTTGAGTTCTGGATGGTCGATCGCTTGATGGTTCAGCTTGTGAGCACAAGTTAGAGTGCTCTCCACACGGCAACAAGGCCTTGCTCGGGAGAGCAAGGGGCGAAGAGCCTGCGTTCGGGAGAGCAAGCGGCGAAAAGCCTGTGTGAGTTCTATGTCCCTTTGTTTGACCGAAGGAGGGAATTACTCCCTTTTGGAATGCAGGGGGGAAAGGGGAGGTGTCCTGAGGCCATGCCCATGTCACGAGTGTAGATCTGCCATCCTTCTCGCTGGACATCGAGCTCTTAATCTGTCGCTTTCTGTTTATCGGATTTAGCAATTTACGTGTCAAACGGTCATGGGGTCCAGGAGTGTCTTGTGCTGGAACTTTTCCAGATACCAGGTTCTTTGTTCTGTTGTCTCTTAGATAGTTATTTATGCTGAAGCCAGTCACGTTACACTGCACCTCTGATCCTCGAGGGGTTTTCAGACAGGGGGAGTTTCTCCTCCCCTGGTGAGTTAGGGTTTAAGCACTGCTTTTATTTGAGTCTCTTGAGACTATAAGCTAGATGGGACAGGAACTGCTGAGACACTTCACTGACCCTGCATGAGTTTTACGACCGCAGATGGCTGCATAGGGTGCTCCTCAGTTTGTCTCAATGGAATGTGATTGTTTCATGTGTGACTCAATAGTGTAAGTGGGTCCGTTCGAAGACAGAGATCCTACA
>NW_015539832.1:494910-517623 GCF_001515605.1 Sinocyclocheilus anshuiensis | reverse complement strand
AGAGAGTAAGCAGCGAGAAGCACTTGAATCTGTGTTGCAGTGGGGTTTTGACCTGCGGCACAAGTCCGTCCCACGGCGCGCTCTTCCAATCGACTTGATGCAAGGCGGGGCGTGCATACCTTAACATGAAGCTTCACTTTATCACATGAGGACACCATCTATAAAAGTTGTGTTAATACTTCTATAAAGTTTCTTAAATGCATGTATTGTACATACTATTAAAGTTTACTTCATTTCAACATTCTGCATTTGTCGTGCCCATTCGTTCAAGATTAAACTTCACATATTACACACACATTAATAACCTTATTTCCTAAAAAGGGTAATAAAACACTGATTAAAGTTGCACCGATTACATGAAACACGTCAAGCATATATAAGACATAAAACATATGATTCGTGAATGTAGTTGCCCTTTTATCCTTTTAAATTATTGTCTTTTGAATTGTCTGTGTAAGTTCTATGTCCCTTTGTTTGACCGAAGGAGGGAATTACTCCCTTTTGGAATGCAGGGGGGAAAGGGGAGGTGTCCTGAGGCCATGCCCATGTCACGAGTGTAGATCTGCCATCCTTCTCGCTGGACATCGAGCTCTTAATCTGTCGCTTTCTGTTTATCGGATTTAGCAATTTACGTGTCAAACGGTCATGGGGTCCAGGAGTGTCTTGTGCTATAAATTGCTATAAATAGGATAATGTGCAGTCAAACAGTCATTATCACAAAAAAATCTGGTTAGTCAGGACATATAATAATAAATTTGTTCCATTTCATTCCAACATTCCATGAAGTGAAAGTGTAATATTTTGCAGCCTGAAAGATTAACAGACTGCAAATTGATGTATGCATTGTTTTATTTTCAGGCAATTTTGTAATTAATTTGGAAATATCATGATAGATTCATGTTTAAAAGCAAGTCTGTCTGTAAGGCAATAACAATTCTGTAAGCCAAGCTCCAAAAATTGTGCATACATAATCTAGAACATTAATTTTCAGAGTACAGAGTGTATCATCAAAAGAGAAAACATATAGTAATATTGTCCTATAACTTTAAAATACAGGACAATAATCTCTCTCAGAGATTAATCTTTTATATATAAGGACATTTTTTACTCATGTTACTCATGGTTCATGTTACTCAATAAAAATGTTACAAAATGGCTGTGCTATAGTTTATGTGCCATAAGATTAATTGCCATTTTTCAGTTGAACTGTCCACACGACCTAGAGGACAAAAACCAGACACCCTCCCCTGGCGTCCTTGAGTCATTAACCTCTCATTTATCATTCTTCCTAACTAACTTGCCCCCTTTAGCCTTGGGTCTGTCTTGTTTAAATCCATCACTTACTGCTCACAGACTACTACACACACATACACATACAGAGTATACATCTAGAAATCTGATTAAGATATTTTATTTTTATTAATACGGCTGTCTGTGTTGGAATTAGACAACAGCATAACCTCCCGTTTGATCTGGGAAAGGCACTCCACACATTTCTGTCTCCATTTAAACCTGCTGTTTAATTCAGAGCAGAATGGATGGAGGGTAACGCCTCTCTTTTCTCTACATGTTTGGGTTATGATCACAGGGCTTGACCTCACCTGTCTGTGGATGACATCTAAGGGCTCATGAGAAGATTCTTCAGACTGTAGAACAGGGCAGATTCTGCTTGTTGTGCATTCATGTAAAAGCTATTGATTTTTCCTCTCTCCCTTCCTATGCCGATCAATACATATTGCAACGCATGCCAAACAAAGGTAAAAAATAACAGAACAAGTCTCCTCATGTTATCTTCCTCTGTCTCTTAGTAAAATGGTCAGTCTTGTAAATATGATATTGAAACATCGAAAGCAGCTTTCACCCTGCAGTTTTCAACTGAAGCTCAGCAGCATTAGTCCTGAATGGGAGACCTCCTGAGGAAAACTAATGCTGCTGCTGGGAAAGGTTTTAATGTGGTCAGCAGGGGGCGCTCATCCTGTGGTCTGTGTGGGTCCTGACAACACAGTAAAGTGATGGGAATGCTATGCTGAAAGAACAAGCACCCTTTGGATGAGATGCAAAAAATGTACAGTCGCTCCCAGCTGTATGTGAAGCTTAACAGTGTGATAATCTTTATATTATCTTATATTATTATCTTTATTGTGATAGTCTCCCAACAGACATTCTACTGACTATAAGTAACTTTGCAAATACATGTCAACTTATTCTATGCCTAACCCTACCAGTCTACTGATACTCAACCAACACTCTATTGAGAGCTAGTAGATATGTGCAACGTTACTTAAAGTCAACAGAATATGTTAACAATGAACACTATGCTGTGTTATTTTACACTTAATTATTACATTTCTATACATGAATACTACCGACCTTATTTTATTTGTAAAATTTTTCTGTTGTATTCATCTATGTGTCAGACTCTGTTCCGTGTTTTGTGGTTGTTTTGCTCCTCATGTGCCTTCCTTTCCCATGTTTTATTGATCCCAGGTGTGTCTCGTCTCGTCCTCTCCTCATCCTGTCCTTGTTGTGTCTACAATAAATGTCATTATTGGAATCCTTGTCGTCCTCGTCGTCCTGCCTGCCTCCACACACCCGGATTCCGTGACAGAATAACCGACCAAAAACAACAACATGGAGATCGCTGCTCGTTTCCTCGCCATATCCCGCTGGGATCTCCCCTTCTACGAGTACGCCGGGGAGTTCTGCAAGCTCGCTGAGGTGACGGCGTTAGGGGACGCCGTCCTCAATCAGCTGTTCTGGCTCGGGGCCGACTACCATCGCCCCGTGGACCTCCCAGACAACACGGGACTAACTTGGAGGGAAGGTGTCTTCCGGTGTCTGGTGAGTGTCCGGTTGTTTTGCTCCTCATGTGCCTTCCTTTCCCATGTTTAATTTGTCCGAGGTTTTTCCCATGATGTTTTATTGATCCCAGGTGTGTCTCGTCTCATCCTCTCCTCATCCTGTCCATGATGTTTTATTGATCCCAGGTGTGTCTCGTCTCGTCCTCTCCTCATCCTGTCATGTGTATAAATAGTGTTCCCTGTGTGTGCTCCAGCGTCCGGTATTGTATGTGAATGTTCATGTCATGTCTCCATGTATTGCGTGAGTGTTCCGTGTTCCTTTGTGTAAATTAAAACCCAGTTGGATTGATGTACTCCTTGTCTCTCTCCGTTCCTTGCTCCTGACTCTGCTCAGCAGTGCACCTGTGACACTATGCTTGTAATTTGTGTATTTGTTCTTATTTTTACTGGCTGTTCACTTGTTTAATCATGTTTGAACTTTCTTAGTTAGGCTAGTTCAGTATGTTACGTATACATGAGTGTGAGCATGAGCAATAATTTGATGGCTGCAGCTCACTTTTCTGAATTCTACATACAGTCCCTTTAAATAATGTATATTATTAGGAAAAAAATGACAGTGCTAAATTTACACAGAAATCATCACAGTCTATGGAAAAGGTCAATTTTTCCAGTTGCAGAATGTTACAAAGACCTCCCGTTGCTTCCAAATGGAATCAGGAGCCTTGTTGACTGCATCCTGCAGTGCATGCTATCACATACTGATATACTCAACTGAAAACTTATCAGTCATCACACTAATAAACCTCACTGGCACCCACACCACCAATTACCCCTTACTCTGTGTCTGTGCCTCATGGAGAAATCAGTCAAATTGAAGAGGACTTAGTTATTGCAAGTTGTTGACCTAAATGGAGAAGCACAATGTACAGCATATGCCCACCACATTTAAAGGCTGAAAAAGGAAATTTCCATTCAATTGGTTTGTTTGTAGATGTCAATCATGCAGCAGTGTCGTACCTGGATACATGTCTTATTTGTGTGTGTTAGGGTCTTGGGCAGGGGTGGGCGAATCTGGCCCCCCCACTTTCCTGTAGAGTTTAGCCCAAACACACTAATAAGTTAATCAAAGTCTTCAGGATTACTAGAAAGCTACAGACATGTGAGTTTGATCAGGATTGGAGCTAATCTCTGCAGGAAAGTAATCAAGAGGGCCATGGTTGCCAATTGCTGGTCTAGGGTTTGCAGTTCTCCAGGACTGCTCATCGTCTAGACCTTGATAATAGCTGAGAGAGAGGGGGTGAAACTAAGATCTGTTCATCGCCCACAGCTAAACAATGTAGATTTAAGATACCAATGGACTGTCACTAGAAGTCATTGGGCCTGTTAGACAGGCTGAAGGGAGGGGAAATTGGAGTGACGCAACGGGAGGCTACTTAATGTAGTACCGGGCAGCAGCACCAACCAACCCCCCACTGATGTAAAAGACTGACCATTGGATGCTTTTCACATCAGAGTCACTAACGCTGGCCACACACTAGAACAGGGATCCTCAAACCTGGCCCATATTCTAGATTACATTGACCTAAGCTAAGACATACACATACATACATACACACACACACACACATACAGTTCTGAAGAATGAAAGTTGCGGAGTTTGTATGAAGTTCCCAAAGTTCTAACTCGTTTTCCACGAGTGGTTTTAAATTCAAGAGTTTGATCAGGGTTGGAGCTAAACTCTGCAGCGCATTGGCCCTCCAGGGCAAGATTTGAGGAACCCTGCACTAGAAGATTTTAAGGCCGATTTCAAGCCTGATTTGCACCCCCGAACGATCGGGGGGTGTGGCCCGATTCCAGGCTTGTCGCAAACAATTTTTTTGTCCCAAAATTCCTCTATTGTGTGGTGTCATTACGATTATTTAACTGCTCTTGATCGAGACAGAGCATCCCCAAACTCAAAACATGTTCGATATTTACGACTCTTGATCGGGCTGCCTCTGACGTGATACCCACGATAGCCAATGAGAGCGAGCATGCGTCACCTATCGGATGTTGCGTCCTTCTATAGCTGAAATTTGGCAGCCACAAAAAGTACTGAGAAAGAATATCACCCATTTTCTTTTTTATACTTTGTTTTTCACTGTGAAACAGAATGCACACCAGGAAAGCCAGCTGACAATGTTGATTGTTCTCCATTTGTTTTTCTTCTCTAGTCACGTTTGATCTTGTGAGTTTCCGTGAGATCTCGTGTCACTGTGAAATCGTTCCTACAATCAACAAGCGTGTGGTCTCATGTGTGCATTCAGAGGATTATAAGGCTAAAACTCGGTTGAAACTGTCTTCATGTCTGTGGTCTCCCATTGTTTTAAAATCGGTTAAGATTTGGGCGGTGGAGGGGGCGCCCTCAACAGCCAAATTTTCAGGTGAGTGCCCAAGGGTGCCAAACTCAGCTCC
Organism: Sinocyclocheilus anshuiensis; assembly: GCF_001515605.1. Classification (NCBI taxonomy): domain Eukaryota; kingdom Metazoa; phylum Chordata; class Actinopteri; order Cypriniformes; family Cyprinidae; genus Sinocyclocheilus; species Sinocyclocheilus anshuiensis. The sequence continues at coordinate 512,368 of NW_015539832.1, read as the reverse complement.
TGGAGGGCCACAGTCCTGCAGAGTTTAGCTTCAACTCTAATTAAACACACCTGATCCAGCTAGTCAAGTACTTCAAGATTACTTGAAAACTACAGGTAGTGTTGGAGCAGGGTTGGAACTGAACTATGGAGGACTGTGGCCCTCCAGGAGCTGATTATTGCACCCTTGGTTTAGCCTTTGCCTTATGGTACCAAAGATCCATGTTTTGCAGTACATGGATGCAAAGAAAGCACTGACTAACAGTGGTGGCCAAAATTATTAGAACACCTGACAGACCTGAAAATATTGACCTTCTTTGCCTCCAAAACATGATTTAATTTCATAATGTTCACGAAACATGCAGATGGTTGCTCTGAGCACAACAAATATCAGATGAAGTGAGTCGTACTCTTTTTATCCACTTTTAACTTTAATATTTGGTATGTGCAACTTTTGCAGCAATTACAGCAGCACATCACTCTGGCAAAGTGTCAATATATTTCCTGAGAACTTCAACACTAATGTTATCTCATGCCTTCTTCTGCAACTCAAGCGAAAGGCTTTCCTTTAAATGTACAATAGATCTGTCCAGATTATTTTCCAACTCGCCCCAAATTTGCTCGATGGGGTTGACGTCTGGACGTTGAGGGGCCAGTCCATCATTTTCAATGTTCCAGCAGATTCCTTCCGTCGCAGGTAGTTCCGGCAATAGTTCGTTTTATGGGTATTGTAATGGCCAATTCAACAAAAACAACTGAAACCTCGTAAATATGCCAAGTGTTCTAATAATTTTGGCCACCAGTGTATATAAAATAACTACATGGGCTAAGGGTTAAAGTTAACATGGGTTAAGGTTAGGTTTAGAGTCAGGTTGAGGGTTGGTACCTTGTTATTACCCAGTTATTGTAATTACTATACAGACAGGACTATAAACAGACATCACATGATCAGGGTGGATAAGTTTATGGAATGCTTAGGTATGGTATTTTTGGTATGTTTCATTTTCACACTACATGATATTGGCAGTTGCACGTTCCTCCTAATGCACAAGAGAACAACCTTTAGTACACCAGGAGCCCACAGGAAGTACCCAGTCCAGACATTTGGCATGTATGGTGCAGCTGCCATTTCCAGTCCAAGGCTGCTTTCTTTGCAGTGGTGGGATAGAATTATTGTATTAAGTGTTACTTCTCCAAAACACTGTCCACTCAAAGACCTGATTCAGGAAGAAACATTTTGAGGCTTCAACAGAAAGACAGTGTTAATGGCACTTCTCTGAGCCAGTAATGCGAGTGCTTGACTTCAGCCTTGTGTTTGTGCTGATGATAGATGCATTAGTGGCCAGCTTGGGTGCTGCCCTTTCACAAGAATTCCAGCTGACACCTGCAGAGAGACTGTACACTGTCATAGAGTGGGAGGATACATAAACTAATATGCTTTTTTTTGTGGAACACAAAAAGGGTATACAGCTATTTTCAATAAAACAACAGTGCTTAAAGGGATAGTTCACCCAAAAATGGAAATTCTGTCATTAATTACTCACTCTCATGTCATTCCAAACCCGCAAGACCTTTGTTCATCTTCGGAACACAAATTAAGATATTTTTGATGGAATCTGAGAGCTCTCTGACCCTCCATAGACAGCAATGTAATTACCACGATCAACTAACAGAAATGTAGCAAGGACATCGTTAAAATAATCCATGGGACATCAGGGGTTCAACCGTAATTTTACGAAGCAATGAGAATACTTTCTGTACGCAAAGAAAACAAAACTAACGACTTTATTCAACAATTCATCTCCTCCGTGTCACCCTAGCACCATTTTGGAGAGTATCCACTGAACGTAAACAGCGTATGGTGTTCTGTGTCAGCTGCGTCACGCGGATACGTTGTTTTCGTTCAGATCACAGCGTAAACGACATAAACAGAAAATCTCGTAGCTTCGTAAAATTACGGTTGAACCCCTGATGTCATATGGATTATTTTACTGATCTCCTTGCTACGTTTCTGTGCGTTGATCATGTTAATTACATTGCTGTCTATGGAGGGTCAGAGAGCTCTCAGAACGCATCAAAAAATATCTTAATTTGTGTTCTGAAGATGAACGGAGGTCGTACGGGTTTGGAACGACATGTTTTTTTTTGTCATTTTTGGGTGAACTATCCCTTTAATCATCATGACAACATCTGTTTAGCTCCAAAAGCAAGCACAATAGAACATGTACTTACGTTTTGTATGCTCTACTGATGTATGTAAAATAAAATTTGAATTTACACTGATCTCAGTCTCCTCTCCTTCTTTGTGATTTGTAATGGATGTAATTCTGCCAAGTTTCTTCTGTTTCTGAGACATACAGATATGAGGCATTATTGTTTATGCCATATTTGTTGTATTGTTTATGCTTGCACATCAGAAGGCTATGTTTTCAATCAATCTGTGTGGGCGAATTCAGGTGAAATAGCAGTGCATGACTGTCACTGTTTGTGAGACGAGAGGTAGAGGATAAGGGAGGATGATGGTGGAGCTGGAGGGTGAAAGGGAAGCAGTGCAGGTCTGGGTGTCAGATGCAGATGCTGATGAGGCCTGAATGCAGGGCATGAGAGCATCCTGTGAAAATGTCAGCAGACAGAACCGATCGCAGTGCTAACGGCACCTTCTGAAGGAGGAAAGGCCACTGCCTCTGCATTAACACTATCGTGCATGCACATTTCCGCAAAAGATCAATTCACTCCGAAACTCACATGTGCAACTGTGCAAGACAGTACAGACATTTGTTTTGCCTTTGAGATTCTTTGGGGTTGCTTTTTGCAAAGCAAGCACATTTAAATTCCTGTTCTGAGTCAGTTCGTTTCAAATTCAATTAAAAACATGACTAAAGGGAGCCAATTTTTAAATGCAGAACCCTGCATCACAGTACTCACCGATGCCTGTAGCCCATTTCATCGCCCCAAGTAGTTTTTATTTTCTGTATGCACAACAAGCGTAAATTAATTAACAAGAGAGAAAACCCCCTCAAGCACGATAATTAATTAGAAAAGAAAATAGGTTTTCAAAGAAAAAGGCGTCAGAAGAACTGTAAGTGTTCCTGTCTCATGGAGAGGACAGAAAGTCTAGTTATTTGAAACAAGTCACGTACAGTGGCATACAGAGTTGACAAGCTCAGCAGGCCGGGCCAATAGCACCGCCCACAGTTCATCATTTATTCACCAACACAGCACGGTGTGTCTGCCTCGCATCCGCTTGCCTCAACATTTCTCCTCTGCTGATTGTCTCCAGCATGCCATGACCAGTCACCTTTGATTGCTGCATCATCCGTTTTGTCAACCACTCAAAAAATGTTGTACAATATGTAATCTTTTCTGCACATTTCCATTGTCGTTGTAAGCAGACACGTGTGAAAGTGAATTTGGATGATTGTGGTTGGTTAAAAAACACAAAACTTTCCACCACAATGTTTTTTATCCACACGTCAGTGCATTTGCTAGGGATGTTGCGATTACTTGTCCAAGTCAAAAATGACTCAAGTCTTTAAATATGACTCAAGTCCTTCTATAGGTCTGTTTTATCATCTGCAAGGTGAAAATGAAATCTGATCGCTTAAAAATAGTCATACCTCTCCTCAACAAGCCATAGGAGAAGTATCATTCAAGTCAGCAGTAAAAACATTCATTACAAGCTATGTGATAAGTCGTAGAACTTAGAATTACCATTAAAAAACGTATATGCTCAAAAATAGGAGGCGGACACATGCATGAAGCTTCTGCATTAACATAATCTCTAGGCAGTGTTGGGAAGTAACTAGTTAACATGTAACTAAATTACATAATTTAATTACAAAATAAGGTTACACTTTATTTTAAGGTGTCCTTGTTACAGTTTAATTATACATTTAAGTACTGGGTGATATTAATTAACTACATATACTTACTATATATTTAGGGTTGGGATTACGGTTCGTTTTAGGGTTACTTGCATGCAATTCTGCATAATTTATTGTTATTATAAAAGTGCATGTAACATGTAACAAGGACACCTTAAAATAAAGTGTTACCCAGTATAATTGTTACTGTAATCAGTTGCAGTTACTGAGAAAAAACGTTAAAACTGTTAAATTACAGTTACTTATGAAAATGTTAACGACTACAAAGATGGGTTACATCTGATTTATTTATTTCACATACACCCACATACAGATTTAATTGATTTCTTTCTGACTGCTCTAAAATATGGTTTAGGAGTTTAGTACACAGAATATGACATGTGCTTATTTTGATAACTGTTTTATTTCCAGTTTGGGTTTATGTATAAATGCTTTATTTTTTTAAAGATTAACTGTTCTTTCCGAGAGATTGTTTCCAGATGCCAGTGTTTCCTGTCATAACTATGCAAAGATTTGATTTCAAAAACAGTATCATAGCTACTAAACTATTTCTTGTTATGGTTATAAATCTGTATTTAATGATCTCAAAGTAAAAAGAGGTGCTAAAGTCTTATTTTGTGGTAGCTGTGCTTTAAAATTAAATTATTATAATCTTAATTCAAAATGATGGGGGATATTGAAAGTAACAGTAATCAGTGTTGAGCACTACTGTAAGGTTAACCCTGCCTGGTTTAAATGTTTGAAAATGATTAACAGTTGAAATTTAGAAAAGTAATCAAAAAGTACTCAAATGTAATCAGTTACATTACTTTAATAAAGTAATTTAAATAGTTACACTACTTGTTACATTTGATCTGTAACCTATTACATTTCCAAAGTAACCTTCCCAACATTGTCAGGACTCTCAGTTATATAGTGTTGCATTTTTGTGCATCAACATACTTACTTTAGCCGGTAAGAAAATGTAATTTCTTTCCTTTCATACACTCTCAGAAAAAAAGGTACAAAAGCTGTCACTGGGGTGGTACCTTTTCAAAAGGTACACTTTTGTACCTTTTAGATACTAATATGTACACTTTAGGTACTAATATGTGCCTTTATGGTACCAATATGGACTCTATAGGTACAAAGGTGTGCCTTTTGAAAAGGTACTGCCCCAGTGACAACTTTTGTACCTTTTTTTCTGAGAGTGTAGATATGATGTTTGATTACTGGCTATTTATTAAACACTGTTTATCTGTGAGTGCTCTGAGAATAAGCATCACAATATGTGGTGTCATTGTGAGTCCTCCGTGTAGACGTCAGTGAAGCCCTGGGCAACACGAGTGACGCATTCATGAGACCGAGGGGAGTCTGTAACACCTGTTAACCATAATTAATCAGACGTATCAAAGAGTACAAAAGGAGTTCAAACCCCATAGTAATACTCACTTTTGTCTACTCTTCAAAGAAAGTGATTGAACCTGAAAATATGGTGGCTGAGGCTGAGAGTGGATAGTGCTCCTACTTCACAGTGCTCTTGTTCAAAATAATTGTGTTATCTCTTCTTTGCGAAATTAATTTTGTGTTCTGAAAAATTATAGGTATTTTTGACCACAGAGTGTGGGAGTAAGAACAATTTGTAAAAGACATGCTACAGGTACTCACCCTGTAATGCCACTGGTCCCGGCAGCTTTCTGGTGTTCACTCTTCTGAGAGACCTTCTTACATCATGTATGGTTTGGTCTGGAACCAGGTTTCTGCATCCAAAATCTCACGCTCCACACAGATAGGAACTTAAAATGTGTTTGCTTGCAGAGTCCCGACTAACAGGGAACATTCTAGAACAGGGGTGCTCAACTCTGGCCCTAAAGATCCACTTTCCAGCAGAGTCTAGCTCCAAACTCACCTGCCAGTAACTTTCCAGTAATCCTGAAGACCTTGATTAGCTTATTGAGGTATGTTTGATTAGGGTTGGAGCTAAACTCTGCAGGAATGTGGACCTCGAGGACCAGAGTTGAGATCCCCTGTTCTAGAAACTAACCGCCAACGTTCTGGCAAGTTTCTCTGAAAGTGAACAAACATTCTTTTAGTTACATTAATTGTTCTAATTGTATGCCACAGTTGATCTTTAATGATGTTGTCAAAATGTTAGTACAAAAACATTATACATTGTTCATGGAACTTTTTTCTGAAATGTTTTATTCAAACGTTCATGTAACATTTTAAATGTAATTACTTCTTTTCAGAAAATTCAGAAGTAATGTTCCCATAATGTTTACAAAATTATTAAAATGGAATGTTTCCGTAACCAAGAAAAATCATTTTTAAAATCGTACAAAAAAAAAAAAAAAAAAATGTTTTTGAACGTTCTGAGAGCAAGCAGAAATATCATAACTTAATGGAAACTTCCATGACAAATGCATTTGTTTTCAGTTTCAAATTGATGAAAGTGTAATTATCCCCTTTGCACCCTTTACTGTTCTGGGGGGGGTGTTTCCCAAAAGCAACAATGGCCGCAAGTTCTATTGTTACCAACAGAGTTCAGTGGAACTTGCGATCATAATTAGCTAACGATGCTTTTGGGAAATATAAATACCAATATCATAAGGAATAAGGGGGAAAAAAAAAGTATTTACTCTGTAAGCTGTCAAAATCTCCAGGCACAAAAACAGGGACAATCTGGAATGGCAGGTTTTGTGAAATTATTGTTCTTCCGTATGGAAAGTTATCATGAACTATGTATAATTTAAATCCTTGGATAACACACACACACACACACACACACACACACACACACACTTTTACAGCATTTCACCTTCTACAATCAACACCTCACACCCTCCTTTTCCTGTCTATAGGCCTATTCACAGCTATATGAGAAACAAATTGCAGACAAGGTGAAATTCACACAGAGACCAAAATGAACATTCATTGGGCCAAATGAAAACCAAATTCACTGCTGTACAATGGGAACAATAGGTGTGCTGACTGACCAACAGGCCATTAATAATTACCCATAACTGAAACAGTTACAGCGGATAAAATAAGTATTGAACACGTAACCATTTTTCTCAGTAAATATATTTCTAAAGGTGCTGTTTTCAGTAGTTCAGTACTTTTTCCCTGTGTCATTCCATTTTATTACACATAACTTAATTTCTGAACTTCGTTGTTTTGTTTTATTTGTATGTATGGATTACTTGGGTTGTTACCGACATCTGGCGAAAATTTCATGTCAACAGCACCTTTAGAATTTATTGGGAAAATGGTGACATGTTCAATACTTATTTTACCCGCTGTATATGTTTTGACATGTAGCTACTTGCCCTCAAAGAGCTACACTACACAGATCTATAGACAATCTTACTCCTTGCTACTTTTATATTAGCATCTTCCCTCCGAACAGGAACTAAAATCGAGAGCATTAAAAACCAGAGCCAATCACCACCTGCTCAGTTTCTTCCCCCAGGCCACATCTATCATGAACAAGGATGCTGCTGTCATCTCTGTCTGAGAGCTCATCCCACTCACACGCTCTGAACATCATTCCCTTCATACCTGCAACACTGTTCAGTGTGTCATCTCTGTTAGTAGTACTTACTGTATGACATATTGCACACTTTGTTTATTATTGCATATTACACTTTGTTTATTATTGTTTATTATTGTCTCTCTTTTTTCAAGTCTGCATCGCACACCTTCATTTGTTAGTTTTTTGTACCTTTTGATATCCTGGGATTTCTAAATGGTCTAAAATGTTCAGGATTTGGCTTTGTTTTCTTATTGTTTTCATACATTGTTTTCAACCTCAGCTCCTAAAGTAACTTCAGCCCTGAAGCTTTTTCTCCCAGGCATTGTCAGTATGGAGACTGTGGAGGTTAGGATTGTCATTCTTTGGTAGTACTTCAACACACTGTGTGTATTTTGGTGTTGTTTGTTGTTTGCTTAATGGTTCTGAAGGAACATTTGGACCCAGAAATGGTGACAATTGACATCTGACTTAACAAGATTAGAATGAAGGATCTATTGTCTGCCCTGGCAAGGTTTAGCAGTGGTTCAAAACCCATTCCAGTGCATTAAACAGGCTGCCCAATATTTATTTGATTTTATGCAAGGCAGCTGACTGTATATTCAACAGAAATGTCTCACTCTTATGCCAACAAAATCATCTTGGATGTCCTATGTTGTGTACTTTAAAATGGCCTACCAGATGATAATTTTGGGCCACCAATGTCTACCTTAGACTTCAGCATCAAGAACACCAACAACAATTAAGACCCAGAGAAACATTCAAGTTCCTTCGAAATGCTATGTAAAAGAAGTACTTTCCCCTGTATTCTCTGATTTTCTGAGTCCTTATCTTACTGAGTCCTGTAGACTACGGTTCCCAACCCTGGCCCTGGAGTACACCCAGCATGGTACATTGTAAATGTCTCCATTAGCAGGGGTGTCCAACCCTGTCCATGGAGGTCCACTGTCCTGCAGAGTTTAGCTCAAATCCTAATTAAACACACCTGAACCAGTGAATCAGGGTCTCCAAACTCACTAGAAACTTCCAGGCAAATGTGTTGGAGCTGGTTGGAGCTAAACTCTGCAGGACATTGGCCCTCCATGGACAGGTTTGGACACCCCAGCCCTAATCAGACACACAGGATTCAACTCATAACTCGTTAGTAAAGATTCCAAGACAGGGCTGGGCAACTATGGACCTCTAAAGCCACTTTCCTGCAGAGTTTAACTCCAGCCCTGCCCATACCTTTCTAGTAATCTTGAAGACCTTGATTAGTTTGTTCAACTGTTTGATTAGGTTTGGAACTAAACTCTGCAGGAAAGTGGATCTTGAGGGCCAGAGTTACTCATCAAGACCTCAATCAAGTCATCAGAAATTTGCATTGTTGGGGATAGTCCAGGATCAAGGTTGGGAACTGCTGCTGTAGACCATTTTCTAGTGAATATAGAAGAATACAAGCTTTTAACCGTGTCTTTAGCTACCTTCCAGTGTTAGTTGTGTTTAGTGTTTGTTGACTGTCCTTGGTCTTAAACAGGCTTTTTTTGGGGGGTGACCATATGTGCCATTTTTCCCAGACACATCCTGGCCAGGATTTCTGTACTGCCGAAAATATCCAGTTTTTGGCTTTGTTTGTGCTTTGCAGATCGATCGGTGTATGACACCAAAGTACCATGAGAGATATAGAGAGCAGACAGCTCCTTATGCTTTCGAATTGCTCTTGCGGTACTTTGATGTCATACACCGTACAGTCTGCGCAATGCTGCTTCAAGTCAAACACACCTAATATGTATGCATATTTGCATTGCTTTTGACTACTCCTGGTCTATGAACATATGAGGTGTTCACAGATGCTTCAGTTTCACACAGAAAACACTCAATATCTTACAAAGTCATTGTAACAGGGTTAAAGTAGCATACCAGTCATGTGATATTAGTGAGTCACCTTTGGGGGATGGTCAGAAGTAACTAAGGCCATGGTTCAAGTGACCCAATTCTGATTTTTTCATCCTATGTGGCACAGATTGGATATGACCCACAAACATGTAAGCAGGAAAAAAGCGCATGGATTCCATCACTCTCAGATTGGTTTCAGGCCTCATTCATATGTGGAAATAAATCTGATATGAATTGGATATGTGCATTTGCATCTGACATGTAAGCGGACAGATTGGATATTTCCGTCAAGGCCATTTGTACATCATTGAAAAGTGACTGATGTAGACTCAGGTGGATGTTTTTCCAGTCAGAGTTACCAAGTCTTCAGTTTTCCTGTGGAATTGGGCAACTTTTACTCTGGGTCATTTTTTCTGCAGGTTAAAAGTGATCTTCCTCCCTGCTATTTTGACGGAGGGGGACCCCCATCACAGAAAACCATGTAAAAATGCAATTGGGTTAAATTTGGGCTAGTTTTAAATAGTAATTAGGCTGGTTTTGTTTCGCTGACCTGGCAGCATGTCGGTACGTCTACCCAGGGTTGTTTCACCAGTTTTAAAAGAAGATCTAAGTTGGCTGTCAGAAAAAAATTATATATATATATAGTCCACAAATCAGAATTGGACATCAAGAACTGCAGTGTAAATGTGGCCTAAGAGGAACAAGGGGCTATAATGTCTCAAAAGTCTGGAGATGAGTTGTTATATCAAGTTAGAAGCTTATAAACTAAATGTATTTAAAAACTAGCATAGGCAGTTTCTGTGCTACTAGTGTCACCTAGAAAATAAAGTTGTTTTCAAGCAACCTTTGCAAACTCTCTTTTCGTCCCCAAATGCAAACAACACAAACACAGCTCTTACAGGTCTATAAAACTGAAGGCGTATCACAGCAGGTAGAAGTAGAACTTTCAATGAAAGTTCCAATATCTTGGAAATACATTTAACTTGAAGCTTAGCTTAACTGTCATGAAAGTTTGTCATATCGAATGAAACCCAAACATTCTATCAGTTTCCTCCATCTTGTAAAAAGCTGCCAATGTTTACACTTTTTTTTTTTTTATCATTCCAAGGTACTCTCTACGTCTTCTGGTATGAATGGTATGATTTTTAACTTATTTATTGTCAGAGCTATTAGTCAGTTAAAATAAAGGGTTTTGGTAACACTTTATTTTAGGGTCTCTTAACTAGTTGCTTATTATATGCTATAGTGAATTTCAAGTTTCGTCTTCCGCCATATCCGCTCAGCTTTTCTGCATTGTCTTTTCATACTCTGAACTGCTGTTGATTTTCTCCAAGCTGATTTCTGTCTGCCAGTCTTCTTGCTGACTTTCAAAGGAGCAATGTCATCAATAACATTCTTCACTTTTGAGTTAAAGGAATCAAGGAGAAGATCAACAGAGTCTGCAGAAATGCTTGGTGTTAAAGATATAGCAGGGTTTTTTATGTTTATAACAGAAGATGTGCCTTGGATTATTACTGTATAATATGTATTATCAGAGAATGAATGATTCCACAAAGGTTCTACGGTGACCCAGTAGTGCACAACACAATGAAATCTCCACAGCACAAAAAAATCACCACAACACAATGCATAGGACTAATTTCATTGGGTTGTTCTAATTTCACTGAGTTGTGGCTTGTTTCCATTGTGTTGTGCTAATTTCGTTGCATTGTGCACTACTGGGCCACCATAAGGTTCACTTGAGAGTAATGACTTTTTATGAGAGTATGTTTTTTTAAACAGTTTTTTGCAAGCATGAGATTAACTTGTTCCACTTGATGCCTTCTTTAGCCTTATGCTGCCAAAGTCAAGTCATATGTAAAAGATTAGTCATAATTCAGTTTACTGCCCTGTAGATAACTATGTCCTTGTACATTCTCTGTGGTCCCTTAAGGTCCTTTTTTATAAACAGTCTTCTAATGTAGTTGAATTTCTGGGCACCAGGTGGTCTGAAATTGCGGGACCTCAGTTGCCCCTTAATTCCAGCTACTTCCCACAGTTATTGCATTAGAAATGCAGCAGCAGTCACACTATGGCCTTCTCTTTGTATCTAGTGTACAGTAGTATGTTAGAGTAAGCCGTGTCTCCTCTTCGACCTTGAGGAATTGATGTGTCGGTGTGCTGCAGCAGGGCAGATCCTCATAAATAAGAATGAAGGATAGCTCAAGGGGCCCTTAGGGTGTACCGTCAAGAGTGGAAGCTCAAGCCTCAATGAAGACACTAAGCCTTTACCTCCTTGCCCACCTGAAGATTAATTACCACCACCAGCACTGCCTTACCAACTGACCCCTCAATAAGACCTTGCCCTAGAACCCCCCAACCCTTTGTCCCTTACTTTATCAGGCATGTTCACTATTTCCCAGGGATAAAACACATTTGAGCAGTTTTTAATGATGAATATTTTGATTAATATTCATCGTTAAAGGGGTCATATGATGATGCTAAAAAGAACATTACTTGGTGTATTTGGTGTAATGAAATGTGTTTATGCGGTTTAAAGTTAAAAAAACACATTATTTTCCACATACTGTACATTATTGTTTCTCCTCTATGCCCCGCCTTTTTGAAACGCGTCGATTTTTACAAAGCTCATCGGTGTTAGAACGAGCCGTTTTAGGTAGGTGTGGCTGACTCTTAACTTTTAGACTTTAGTCTTTGCAACTTTACAGATCTTCTTTATGCACCAAGAGCTTGTAACACTCCAAAGAGAAAGGAAAAATTGAAATCGCATCATATGACCCCTTTAAAACATCGATGAACATGATGAATATTAATGCCTGAGAAATGATATATTTTGAGAGGTTTATTGTTTCTTATGTCAGATGTTTTTTTTGTTTTTGTTTTTTTGTCAGGGTCCCATTGTTTTAACTGAAGAAATCAAAAACTCACTGTGCCTAAAAATCCACTAATAATAACAATAGGAAGAAAGTTGCAAAGATGGCCTCCACTATAGAGGTGACAAAAGACAGCACAAAAGCAAATACGAGATAAAAACCACAGTTTTACTGAGGAAGGGCAAATGTTTTGGTCAAAATATAACCTTCTTCAGTACCTTTTTAATGTGCAACTTTTTTTACACATTTGCCAAATATAATATTTAGAAACTATATAGAATTCCTTCGTTCATTCATTCATTGATGACTTTATTTAAAATACGACATTCATAGTTTTTAAAATATGCAATAAAAAAAAACATGTAAGACTACTCTTATAGAGGGTAAAAAAATAAAATTTGTCTTCAACAAAGCCTTTTTTTCTCTTTCATACAGTAAAAATGGAAGTTTCTGCATTTTCTACTCTATATCTTAGGAAGAAATCATCATAATTGGGGTGTATGGCATCAAAAAGTTTGGAAACCTTGAATTAAGTTTTTTTGGTAGGCATAGTCTTTCTTTTACGTTTTTCTCTGTGGTCTATTTGTCTTAGTTTTCCTTGTGATCAGACATGATCTAATGAACATGAGGTTCGCAGGGGAGCAGACACAGTCAGATAAACATAACGTATGAACACGATACAGTCTTTCCTAAAATAGGAACAAGCAGCATGATAATAGATTGTGGTGACAGGAAATCTGCAGGCTGTGTGGAAACCCTGTGGTTCCCTTTCATGGGAACTTCGAACTGCGTTTATGTAACCATGGTTCCCTGAGTAGGGAATGAGAAACTGTGTCCTCTAGGTTTCTTGCCATGCTGCGGACGCAAGCTTCAGACGAAGAAGTGAATGATGTATGCTCCCGGCGCCTATTTATACTATAGTCGCACCGGTAGTGACGTCATGGCTGTCGCCGGCCAACGAGTTGGTGTTTTTTCAATGTATGCTTCAGACATGGGTCACGACGAGGCGTTCCCCATAGCGACCCCTAGAGGACGCAGTGTCTCGTTCCCTACTCAGGGAACCATGGTTACATAAGTAACCTGAGACATTTTATGGTGTACAGCAGGAAATTTGGACACTGTATACTGCTATGGATTTTTCATTCAGCATTTTTTCAGTTTGATCTTAAAGCTGCAGTATGCGTTCACACCACTGGTGCCACTGAATGGAATTGTTTTCAATCACTTTTACTACAAATTTCCCACATTAAAAATGGTAATGTATCAGTAATGTTGGTTAAATGCATTACTGAAGACAGAGGTAAATTGTACATGCTGTTCTCCTGTTGTATTGTGCCAAGAATGCAATGACTAGACTACAAATCATGATGAAGGCCAAATGTACTGTATAAACACAGTTCAATGTTCTAAAGCTTACTGGGTGTGTAAATCCAAACAAAAAAGTCACAAAGTAGAAAAAGGACCCACACACAACAAATAGGAAAATTTCGCTTCTATAGAGGCCACATAAAAATCAAATCACAAATGTGTTAGAAAATGCAAAGTGCAGTGTAAGACTGATCAACTCTTCATCAGAGCCATTATATGATTGCAGATACACATCTGCGTCCATTTAAAGTGCACTAATTACCATAATCATCCTAATATATATGCAGGTACAATAAATATTAGAACAAGACATTATCATATATACGCTACAAAGAGATCACATTTGAATGTTTATGACACAATCATGTCTGTCAATAGCCTAAATACATTCTTAAAACATATATAGACATAGAAAAATATACTTAACATCTATAAATTATATAACTTTATAAAATTCTTTAGCATATATACTGTACATACAAATCTACTCATAAAAATACATGTAAAACATAAGCACAAAAATATAATCCACGTAAAACAATAAATGTATCAAATTAAATAACAGAAAACAGACTACAAATCAAAAATGCTATATAAGACCAAAAAGAGAGCACAAATTACAACCAATAAAACAACTACATACCTCATAATTCTGGCCAGAAAAATTACTTTCAATATTTAAATTAAAAGCTCCAGTAATGGTGTTCATCCAGCTAACTTTCACTGTATGAAAAAAAGTTTAACCTGAATTCTTTCTCCAAGTTTGCATGTTTAGAAAAGCATATTTAGGATATTTTGCAATATACATAAAGCATAGTTGCTCATACTGTACATGAGTATGTCATATAAAGTAGGTTTACCCCTGCTATTCATTATCTATGCTATGCTAAAGAACCGTAGCTTTTTCCTCCGCACTGCAGAGAAAGGAGAATGCTAGTGTCTTCCTCGCTTTTGGAGTATCGATTCGGCTAAAGCTGCCACACCTGAAATAGCTCAGACAGCGCTGACACACACAAACAAATCAGAGAGTATTCTGTGCAAGGGGCTTGAGAACTAACAACGGCGACACCTGAGGGCTAGAGTACAATATACCCATCTCTCTGCTGGTGAGAAAAGGGTTTGTGTGCTTTCACACCAAAGTGCTGAGCTCTTATGCATAACTAAAAATAGAGAAATTGTACATGTTTCACCTCAGCCTCTCAGGATGTAACCTGCTTTTCTTTCCCGAAGTAGTGTGAGGTAATTTGCAAGCCCATCCTTGGAATACCTGAGTCAGCCATTAATCAAAGGCAGGCTGTAGTAGGCAGTGCAGGCCGGAGGGGGATGGCGGGCATGCAGAGCGGGAACATTAATCAACTATTGCACACTGGAAGAGATGAAAATGACAAAGCCAAGTGTCTGTGTTATCCTCTCACTGTAGTCCCAGAGCACAGACCCGGACTGGATTTAAAGGGCTTATCCTCACACGCTCTCACTGGCCCAGCTCTGACTATTGCAAAGCAAAAACACTGTCATCGTCACGCCTCGGAAAACCGCTATTGTACTTTTGAAAACAATTAAAATCCTATAATCCCACATATTTTGACATGCTATGATTAAAATGGGAAGAAAGAGAATGAGGCCTGTTAAAACAGACTATGCAGCCCAAATTTGCAAGCAATTTAGAGGAAACGATAGTCTTGTTGCCATTGCTTTCTGCAGTAAATCAAGTTGGCCAAACACAGATATTATTGCTTTTTTTAAGTTTATGCCTAAAAGGATGGGACCTGACAAAATCGCTGAAGTTGAAGCTGAAATTTTAAGGAAATTTGTTACAGTGTATTTACACAAATAAGTACTGACTGATATACTACATTAACTACATATTTACTATAGGGCTAAGGTTAGGGTTTGGTTTAGGTTTACTTGTAATTACTTGTAGATACTTCTACTACTAGATACTTTTACTACTGTTAATTTACTCTTATTACTGTAGTAAGTGCATGTAATGTGTAATTAGAGTACGTACACGGAGAAAAAAATCTGAAAAAAAAAAAATAGAAACATTTCAGGTTTGAAGGGGTTCAAATAAAGTGTTGCCGCCATTGGTCAGTGAAAGGTTTGAAAGTTAGCTTACATGAGGACCTCAATTTCATTTCATATTCATATTTTTTTACCCAATGTTTAGATTGACACAAGATAACAGAATTCATCCAATCCATTGCTAATACTTACTGACGTTTGTCACTTCCTGGAGGATTTTAAAAAAGACTGGCAGGATGGAAGGTGATATTGAGAACATTAGAAAATCGTATTGATTGATTACCCATTGACCTTGTGTCAAATAAGTGCCAGATCAATTAGTCAATCAAATCAGACAGTAATCTCGAAAAAATGCAAGTGCTGAATTAGACAAACAAACAACATTTTTTTTTTTTTTTTGGCATTGACCTTTGTTCATTTCTCACTTCCATGATATTATGATTAAATAAAAAAGACTGTATGGTTAAAATGTCTTTTTGGACAGTTTTCATTAACACTGGACCCAGTTTAGGCAATTACAATTTTATATGGCAGTATGCTTCATCATCAAAATATTTGAGGAGGATTTCTGCTTTACTTCATCTATAAATCTCTATTTGCAGTTAGAGTGGACATCTGTATACTATATGCAACCAGGCTTCATACAAGTTATTTGTGCATCATCTTATTTGTGCATTATTTGGTTTTATTTGAAAAAACAGACGCATGCTGAATGGATTCCAGTGTGAATCTTTTAATGTTATGAATCTGTTCTCAACATATCTCTGCTTTGATAAGTAATAATTAATAAGGCATGCAGCCAAAATGAACTTTATTTTAAGAAACACACACACACACACACACACACACACACACACACACATTAAACCCATTATTTAAAAGCATCCATTATAGATTGTTCCTGTGTTAATGTCAATGTTTGTGACTGACAGTCCAATACTGACTGTCCAACTTGTAATTTAATATTTTCTCATATTTTACTATTATAGCATTACAGCATGACACAAAACCTTATGCTTTCTGATTTTTCATCTTAAAACTGACTCACCTCGTCGTTTTGTTTGATGGACATACATAGATTACCCGCTCTTGAAAGGCACTGGGAGTGATTGTTTTTTTCAACTGCTTACACACCAAATCTTTACACACACACCAAATCTGCAAAACCATACACTAATTATTGGCTTTTGACTCAGTTTTCAATTTCATAAAACGCTTTTTGTAAAACACAACACACAATTCTCTATTTATCACACACAAATCTAACAGGAATTAATATTATGGCAAAGGTGTTTGCAAATGAAAAAAAAAAAAGATGACTAATTTTCAAGACTAGCCAAAGCAGTTTATGCATCCAGCATGCTCTGACTCAGCCTCCTCTGGTGGGATGTTCACCATGGCTTGTGTGCTCCAGGTGGTCTTCCTGCATGTGGAGCAGCACTGATTGTGACTAATAAGGCCAGTTTATGTCCCAGACTCCCTGAGAGTGTATGTTCATGTTATTTTCTGCAGGGCTTCTGTCAGTGACTCCTGCTGTCTGGCCGGTTAGTTTCTCCTTTAGCCTTTTGAGCTGCCGTCTCCACTGTGAAAAAACATTGCCAGGATGTACTCTGTACTGTTCAAAGAACCGAGTGGGATGTATATTAGCAAGAGAGAACCATGTACTTCCAGAAGGCGATGTCTGACAACGAGCAGTTCTTACTGATGCCAGAGCTTTGATCTAGTAGTCATCAAATCTGTCTGTCTTTAAAACTGTGGAGTCACAATTCAATCTTCTTTTTTTTTTTTTTTTGCTCACACTGAAAATGAAAATGTGTAATGCAAATTTTTATCAAAAATAAAACCAGCGAAACCAGCACAGCAGAATTCCAGCACCAGCATCTAAAACACACACATACACACACACACACAAAATGTTTTTTTTTTTTTTTTTCCAGAACCAGCATT